>NC_046367.1:2189452-2416952 GCF_011125445.2 Fundulus heteroclitus
GCTGGGGGATTTCCTCGGGGTCGTCCCTGCTCCTTCCTTGGGGGGGGGGGGGTTGCAGATATCCTGTGTCGGCCCCTCCTGGGCGACCTGCTTTAGGGACCCCTTTGGGAGTCCGGGGTTACGGGTCCCCTGACGTCTGCCTCTGTGCTCGGGGAAGGTGGGTCTTCGGTTCTCCACAATCACTATCAAGCTATTTCTGGATAATCTTCACCTAAACTAGTGCACTTTCACATCTCCCACAGGTGCTGGGTCCCAGGTATTAAGTGTTCACTTATATACAGTAATCTTATAATTTATTTATTTATTTATTTATTTATTTATGTTCTTTCACTTTCTTTTTTCAAATATCACATTACACATGTCAGCTTACATAATAATATATAGGATTTAGCAATGGCATCTAGGTGTTATTCGAGTGTATCTGTTGCTTTATGTCTGTTGGTTGTGCTGTTCTTTTTGTGTCTCTTTCCAGGTGATGGAGCAGACAAAGAAGGTTTTATCATTCTCTCCCTTTTATCTCCTCTTTTTTTCACCGCTACTCTTTTTTTTCTTTTCTTTCACTTTTTGTTCTTCCTTTACTCTCCCATTGTCATGTCCATATTATTTGAAATTCTCCTTGCAGGAATCATAATAAAGCTATTTACAAGCATAAATCAAGTGGAGCACTATGGCGAAAGCTGTTCGCTCCACTTGTAAAAGCAAAATCTGTCGAGCTCTATCTGGCATTGAGACATCAATTCCTATTGCCATATTGCTAGACAGGACACTGGGGAAAAAAAAAAAAAAGAAACAACTGGTCCATGGGAAAAGTTGTGAGAACATTTGAGAGTAAGGACAATGAGGTTCGAAAAGCAGAAGTGAAAACTGTAAAAGATGGAAACGAAAAAGTGTTTTTGAGACCTGTTACTGATATGGTTTTGCTTTTATCGGATGAAAGTTAAAATGTAATAGCTATGAACGGTACAAAATGTTTATTAGAAAGATTGTTTGTAGTGGCACAATTGTATTGTACCAGGCGGGGAGTGTGCTGCCTTTTGTAGGTTGAAGACCGCATTAGGGCGCCCCCTGGTGGACATTTTGTTGTTTGTTTTTGGTGACGTTAAAAGGAAGGGGGGAAGGGAGGTGTAGATCCAAGATGGTGGAATGCAGCACCAAGCAGTTGTGCAACTAAGCTGATTATTATCTTTAACGTTGTGTTTCGGACGACATTTGTTCGTAAGTATCGATTAATTTTGAACACAATAACTGTCTTTTTGCCTTATGTAACTGGTGTAAATAATTGTACGCTGAAGTTATTAAGAAAATGTTTTATTTCTAGCTTGCAGCAGGAGTGGCTGATTGCTATGTTTGTTTCTAATATTAAGCCTTGTGACGGCTTATGACGGCTAAAGTGATGGCAGTGGTTGGAGGCCACTCTGTAATAAACAACTGAAAAGAGAAAGAAGTTGTTATTGGAGCGTTGTTGTCTGGCTGTCAAGCCGGCTGAAAAATTGGAAAACTCAAGGCGCAGCTAACATGGTTTCAGTGATTGCTCCATTAACACAGGTGTGGGTGGTGATGAGGACAGGGCTGGAGATCAATCTGTCATGAATAAGTAAGAATGACACCACTGGACACTTTAAAAAGAGGCTGGTGCTTGGCATCATTGTTTCTCTTCTGTGAACCATGGGTATCTCTAAGGAAACACGTGCAGTCATTATTGCACTGCACTGTGAGGCGGAGACTCTTGGAGCAAGGCCTGGTCTCAAGGAGGGCAGCAAAGAAGCCACTTCTCTCCAGGAAAAACATCAGGGACAGACTGATATTCTGCAAAAGGTACAGGGATTGGACTGCTGAGGACTGGGGTAAAGTCATTTTCTCTGATAAATCCCCTTTCCCATTGTTTGGGACATCTGAAAAACAGCTTGATCGGAGAAGACGAGGTGAGCGCTACCACCAGTCTGGTCTCAGGCCAAGTGTAAAGCATCCTGAAACCATTCATGTGTGGGGTTGCTTCTCAGCCAAGGGAGTGGGCTCTCTCACAGTCTTACCTAAAAACACAGCCATGAATAAAGAATGGTACCAGAATGTCCTCCGAGAGCAACTTCTCCCAACCATCCAAGAGCAGTTTGGTGATGAACAATGCCTTTTCCAGCATGATGGAGCACCTTGCCATAAAGCAAAGGTGATATCTAATTGGCCCAGAGAACAAAACATAGAGATTTTGGGTCGATGGCCTGGAAACTCCCCTGATCTTAATCCCATTGAAAACTTGTGGTCAATCATCAAGAGACGAGTGGAAAAACAAAAACCTAGGAATTCTGACAAAATGCAAGCATTGATTGTGCAGTCAGGATTTGGTCCAGAAGTTGATTGAGAGCATGCCGGGGAGAACTGCAGAGGTCCTGAAGAAGAGGGGTCAACACTGCAAATATTGACTTGCTGCATTAACTCATTCTGTCATTTTGTTACTCATAATATGATTGCAATTGTATTTCTGTACGTATATGATGACATCTTACATACACACATGAAAACCAGAGGGCAGCAGATCATGTAAAAATGTAATATTTTGCATGTTTTATATATATACTGGGTGCGATTTGCCGGGGGGGGATGGGGGGGATTTACCCCCCCCTCTGCTTGTGACGTCCCCCCCTCTGGTCATTCATGTTTTATCCCTGGGGGGGATACATTCCTCCCCCCCCTCTGGTCTGAATTTAAAAATGTATATAAATTAGGGCTGTCAGTTTTAACGCGTAAGACCACAACGCCGACATTTTTTTGTCGCCGTTAATCGCGCGTCAAAACACACACACCGTTCGCTAATGTTTTTCCCCGCCGCGCTCCCGCACTGTGTTTCTTTTACCCTCGGCGCTTTCCGTAGTTTCAACAGAGCTAGAGACTGTAGCAAAACAGACCCGTGCCCACTGTTGCACAGGTTGTTCTTTTCATGCGATTTTTGGGCTTTGCACTTGTAAATTTTATAAGTCACGGGTTGCGTTTTTTTTTGGGGCACGTTTCTGAAAGTGAAATCGCTTATTTGGGCTCTAAAATAAGTGACGAAACAGCGGTTATTAAGAGACCTGCCTGCACTAGACAGTATCCAGCTGAAATATCCCTCCGCCATAGGAGCCGACGGTAGTAAAGGCAGACAGAGCAACTCTGCACGTATTTTCTGCAGTTTACGGTGCAATAACCGGTGATAACTGCTGAAAGTAGATTACATGGTGCAGATCACCATTTTAAGCAGAGGTTGGTTCTGAAGATGAGCTTTTAACACGCTTATAACATTGCAGAAACCCAACCCATAAACCGTACTTTAATGCTTATTAATTTGTTTTCTCTGTATTTGACAAACTAAGACTGAATCACGTTGCCAAACGAAGGACCTGGAGTTACTAAACAGTTGCTAAACAGTCTCATTCAGGGTACTAAGTTCCTGCCCAGTTGCAAGCAAAGTGTAAGACTGGAATGAACTGGAGATTTAAAACCTTTTTCCAGGCTTAAACTGTATAAATATGGATATAAACAGCAAGCAAAAATATTGTGTGTGAGAGAGAGTAAAAAAACGAACAATAAAACTTATGACTTTATTGAAATGTAAAATTTTTATTAATGCCTAATACCATGTCTATCTTTGTTTAAGAGGCAAAAAATATATTGGCATGGTCTTTATTTACAAATTTATTTACACATTGTGTAAACATCAGGGCGTCATGATTAGTGATTTAGCCATCATAGTCCAAGCATGTATTTTATTAGTGTCATTTATTGCAAAATTGCATATTAAAATGCCCAAACAGGCTATTACACTTTCAGAAATAAAAGAATATAACATACAATTAATTTGCAATTAATCTCGAGTTACCTATCGACATTATGTGATTAATCGAGGAAATGATCCCCCCCTCTGTTTTTTTTGCAAATCGCACACACTATATATATATATATATATATATATATATATATATATATATACAGGACTCTCTCAGAAAATTAGAATATTGTGATAAAGTTCTTTATTTTCTGTAATGCAATTAAAAAACATGAAATGTCATACATTCTGGATTCATTACAAATCAACTGAAATATCGCAAGCCTTTTATTGTTTTAAAATCGCTGATTATGGCTCACAGCTTAAGAAACCCAAATATCCTATCTCAAAATATTAGAATATCGTAAAAAAGTATACTAGTAGGCTATTCAACTAATCACTTGAATCGTCTAATTAAAGCCGGGCGTACACTGTACGAGTTTTTCAGTCGTGGTACTTATATACATCTGAAACTGTGCGACGGAACCGCGGGGTTTAAAAAGTTCACCGCTCACGATCTGTGCGGCGCGACGCTCGGACGAGACCGGACTGCTCACACTGTACGTCGTGTCCCCTCTGGGACCGCTCGCTGTGGTGGCAGAGGCAGGCGAGCGACGGTAGGTGACAGGGACCCAGAGCAGGGGTTCGAGCCCAGCTCTGGCGAGGCCCGCAGGAGGCACCGGGCGTCGGGGGAACGGAGGGGAGAGAGAGGAGAGACGAGACGCATCGGCGGCCGCGCGGCACGGCAGGTCGCCTGGCCCGCACCCACCGCCCCCCCCCCCCCAAGCAAGCGGAGGAGTGCTGAAACAGGCGGGCAGCGCGTTTCGCGGACCGGACGGCTCGCCCTCCCCAACACCGGCCGGAGGTTGCTTCAGGGACGCCCGCTCCCTGCCCTCCGCTCTGCTTGAACAGCAGGATGCGCTCACGAAAACAAAAAATGCTCGCACGACTGAAGAATCGGCCCGAAAATGGGAAAAACTCGTACAGTGTACGCCTGGCTTAACTTGAAACACTGCAGGGTTTCCTGAGCCTTGACAAACACTCAGCTTGGTTCAGTAAACTAAATCACAAGTATGGTAGTGGTTAAGAGACGACATAAGATTCTCACAGTAACTGGTGTACTGACCATGGCATTACTGTCCTTGATTGGCCTGCCAATTCCCCTGACCTGAACCCCATAGAGAATTGTGGGGTATTGTGAAGAAGAAGCTGAAAGACACCAGACCCAACAATGCAAATGAGCTAAAGGCCGCTATTGAAGCATCCTGGGCATCCATAACACCTCAGCAATGCCACTGGCTGATTGCCTCCATGCCACGCCGCATTGATGCAGTAATCTGTGCAAAAGGATTCCCAACCAAGTACTGAGTGCATTAATGGACATTTTCAAATGTTAGGATTTTTGAGTTTTCTTCAGCTGTACGCCATAATCAGCGATATTAAAACAACAAAAGGCTTGCGATATTTCAGTTGATTTGTAATGAATCCAGAATGTATGACATTACATGTTTTTTAATTGCATTACAGAAAATAAAGAACTTTATCACAATATTCTAATTTTCTGAGAGAGTCCTGTGTATATATATATATATATATATATATATATATATATATATATATATATATATATATATATATATATATATATATAACATGCAAAATATTTCGGCATATGTTCACCACTGTCATCCAGCGGATGTACTATCCGCTGGCTGTAACATTACCTGAACAACACACATGCCTGAAACTGGTTCATGCTGGCCAGATCGTACTGTAATTATTTATATGGATAGAACCCGATATTAAATCCAGAACATGGTGTTGGTTTTTTACAGTTTTATTGTGAAAATAGGAGATGATGACAGGAAAAAAACAGGTAGATGATGACAGCCCAGAAAGTTGATGGCTGGACAGGCTGCTGAAAGTTGATGACAGATGGTAGGCTAACCAGGTGAATGATAACTTGAGGCAGGCTGATCAGGTGATGATGGTGGAGATAAGGTGATCAGGCTGAAGTGAAGATTTAAAGCATTGAACAGCGGCAGGGGAAATTGTTCCCCCAATTAGCTGAGTGGAGCCGAGCAGGGGGAGAAAACAGTCAGCAAGCCCAACAAACAACAGGCAGACTGCATTACAGTTGTCATGTTTCTGGCTCAGCTGTCGTTATGCAACTTTATCCCTCATCCACACAGATTCCATCATCCAAGCATACTGCATTCCATCACAAATAAAAGCTATTCTAATCAATCAGGAATTTCCCACATGATCTGTGGCACTGTGGCATGACAGAGAACCCTTGTCCACCATCCATTAGAAATACGGATTTCAGTCAATTTTTAATGGATAACGGAACAAAGTGTATCAATTTCTTAAAACCAGATGAGTATGACAGGAAGTCAAACACAGGAAGTGTAAAGTAGATCTGGTATTATTTCAAAACAAGGGAAGGGGGCAGGGCTCTCAGGATGCATGAACAGATCTGACACACCTCCAGTTTGGATTCCTGCATGGGAAATTTTGCAGTGCAGGGATCTAAACTACATATGGAGTCCCCACTGCTTCTTGTTCACAGATTTCTGACCAAGTTCTGCATTTCCTGAATTTATCTGTCTCGCCTTCCCGCCGTCGGACTCCTCATTGTCTTTCTGCTTTCTTGTCATCTGTCAGCATTTATCTTAATATTCACGTATGAACCGTGCCTGTTTCTCAGACCAGATCCCTTCCTCAACTTATCTGCCTGGCTCCTGCTCTTTTCAGAGATTTTGCTTGCACCAAGGCTTTATTATTTTTACTTAACCTTTTAAATGCTACATTGTGTCTTGCTCAAATATTGGGTTCTCTGCCTTTCAGAGCATAAAAGTTATCTTTCCAATACCTGTAACCAGTTTCTATGTCCCGCTTAAGTATAACACCTTAAGAAAATTTGTTTTTCCTTTTTAGTCATATGCATTTTACATATTATTTAGTAATATAGTTAGTTTCACCACTGTTTTTCTTTTACTGTGTTCAATTCCACCTCCCAGCAGGGGGAAAGTCCGGAAAAGTCAGCCAAGCAATAGAAGCAGACGAGAGCTTTAGTTTTGTCGTGGAATGGGTCAGCCTACCTTTGTATTAGTGATGGAATATGTGTATGCTCTTTGCTGCAGTTACAATTTGAAGTTTTTTGACAGTTCTGCCTTTGAGTAACTCATTTCAACAGCATACAGTTGTTGCCTGTGTTATTGTTTCACCGTGTCCCGTCTACGGTGAAGCACCCTCGGTGGACCCAGCTCGTTTTACCCAGTCAGGCGACCCCCACTTACTTATTACCTTGAATGTAGGACGCATAAAACAGACAAGTATGCTTTTAGTTATATTTTTTCTACGTAAAGACAGAGAAATAGTTACAGTCACACCAGCGCTGATGGGCCCCTGTTCGGCAGGAAGGCCTCGATTGCTCATCACACAAACATTATATAGGGATCTCGGGACACACCCATACAAGGGCGGTACACATCCAAACTGTGACATCAGCAGGGAAACTGTGTCACCTCCGGGGTGGTATCTGATAGATATGTGCCAATCTTTTGGGTCAGTGCCATCTAAGTGTGCCATGCAGTTCTGGGATAAACAGCTCGTTCCACTTGACCTCGTTGATATCCTAACAGACCCCCTGATGATGTGTCATTATGGCACATCACCAAAGATGATCAACCAGTGGAACGACAGCTCTCAGTCTGTCCCTCTCCCAGAACAGTCGGTCATTCCGTCCAGTCCAAGCAATCCAAGCACGTCAGCTTCCGGCTTCCAGAGTCCATGGCAGTCGATAGTGCGGCTCAGTCTCTGGGGTCACACAATCTCTGCTGGTGTGCCCAAAAGGCGCATCACAACGAAAACAGTTCCAAGGAATGGGCCAGACAAACCACAATGGAAACATCTTAGCATCAATCAGCATGAATACTTCATAATTCAGCATTTTTTACTCAACACCACAGTCCAAGCATTTTATCTACAATTTACGGTTCAATTATTTGAGCTAGGCCTGTTTTAGGTTCCTATGCGCACATTATTTTAAGTTTACTTTAGACTAGATAAGCTAAAGATGTACCTTAATCAAGGCCAAATTCGTCTACTCTACCCCCACCCCAAGAAACCTCCTACTCGGTCCTCCACTCTCCATTCCTATGGACAACCATCCATCACTTTCAAACCTCACAAATCCAAGAGTACCAGTAGGGGGCACCAGAGGGCAGGCTGAGCCTCCAGCAGGAAAACCCCATCTCTCTAAGAAATGGTAAAAAACCCGATAGAGCCCAGTCTAGGGGAATCCCACTCTGGGCCAATCTGAGCGAGAAGACACCCTGTATTGAATCTAAAAATTAGCCTTACCAAGTAATTTATGGATCTGTGATAGCCATCAGATCCTGGTTCTCTATATAACAAAGCAAAAAGATTGCAAGAACTGTAGGTCTTGGTGTGTGTGTCTGTAACAGAGAGTTTTCATTCTTAGTCATAAAGCCATAGCGATCAACATAATGCAACATCACAGTATAAACGTCACAACACATAAAATCAAACATGGAAGTCAGTCGAAAACAGAAAGGAGAAAAGAAAGAGAAAAAATCAGTTTTGTGATATAAAAAGAGTCTGTACGTCAATAACGCAAGTAAAAAAAATGTCAGGCCAGTCTGAGCATGTGGCAGACATGAATCTATTTGCGCATAAGTGGTCAGCTCAGTGTTCTCAGGCAACTGCTCCTTCATGGCAAACAGAAAGAAGAAAACATAAAAAAAATCATTGGTCTCTGGCATGTTACTCCCAAACTTCTTAAGTTCTCTTCTTATTCCTCAGCATGGACAAAAACGATTTAGTTGGATGGTAATGAGTGTCCTGTCCTTTTTCAGGCAATAAGCATTTTATCCCCAGGAAAATGCTCTGTTGAGATGGTTGGCAGACACCAGGCCTTGTTTACTGTTGGATAACAGAAACAAGGTGTAATTAGTGTTCAAGACTCCCAATCCTTCTGTCATTTACCTTCTTCAAACACTTTCACATCCAGATATTTCCGTTCACAATTATTATGCTCTTAGCTTAACCTCCTTTACTGTAATCATTAGATCTTGCATTACTCTTATATAAAAGGAGAAATCTGAAAGTTCAACGTGAGGCCTTACCGGATAAAACGCCCTCAGTGTGCTCCAAAGTTGCCGTGCCACCGGGGCCAGAGGGGCAGCTGCTCCTAGTTCGTCAGTTCCAGCAGAAACTTCAACCGCATGTACCTCATGTGGTTCCAGGTATGCTGGTAAGCTAGTCCTCACATCACCAATAGCCAATACATACCCGCTTAAAATCTCCACGAATGCTTTGATCCAAAGGTGCGCCCCTTTTCTTGGATCAGGGAACATGTGCCTCAGATGAACGTTGTCAGCACATGAAAGAGGGCTGTAACCAGTTGCATTCTCCTGTCCTGTAGCACTGTGAGTCTGAAACAATGGCAGTTGCACACTTTGTTTTGTTGCAGGTAAAGAAAGATCAGTTTTGTTAGAATGCAGATTATATCTGGGGCCCTTTTCCTCCCTGTATTCGCGTGTGTCATTGATTTTCATAACATCTGTGTCATCTGATTCTGCAGTTTTAAGAGCGTGTCTTACCACTTGTTCTATCGCAACCCTTAGCTGGCCTCGTTTGTGTCCCTCTAACCTACTTTTTCCATGTATCGGTCTTGCGTCACCGCTTACCTGTCCCCCACATAACTCTATACCAGGCACCTGCACCGAAGGGTCTGATGAAGTCACCACACTCCTGGCCTTGGATAACAGTTCTGCACTATCACCACACAGATTGTTTTGCATAACAGCAGCTGCACCAGAAGCAGACATCTCTGGAATAACAGGAGCTGTGTACTTACCTTCTTGTTTGAAAGAAGATGATTCCCTTAACCCCCTGCAGATTTTCACTCTCTTGTTGTTTGTCGAGGCCTGAGAAGCACATGCTGAAATACAGTTCAGTTAGTTTTATCAAGCCTGCTATTTCGATTTCCTCTTTTTGGTATTTTTCTCTATCAAACTCACCAGCATCAGCCGTTTTTACTTGTGCTTGGGCTAGTCTATTTTTTAACATTTGCAAATAGTAAGTGCACATTTGGGCATCGGGTGAAGGTCCTTCTGTATCACCAAAAACCCCGTCTCCCCTCATTTTTTCACACCACTCCTCAAATTGTTTTAAATGGTTTTCAGCATCTTTGTGTGGAAAGCTTGCCATTATGCTCCCTTTTCCTGCCTCCAGCAGTGTTCCTAAAGAACACCCCTGGAGCTCATTTTCTAACTGATTCTCAGCCATTCCAGCACTCACACGTTTTGGCCAACCTGCTGGGACAGCGTCCTGACCCCGGTCCAATGAGAGCTTATTTTTTATCTCTCAGACACCAAAACTTATTATGTTCCTATATGCCTTATTATAGTGTTTTTACACGGCAATTTCAATGAGCCAGTGTACTCAGGATGAGCAGGTTATATGTCACCTGAACAGGTGCACCCTTCACTCTTCACTTCCACGGCTCAATGATAGTAACGTGTCTCACACACACACACACTTACTCACACTCTCTGGCCAATCTTTAGTTAACTCCGTATGTACATTCGCTCTTGCTGGTTGTGTGTGCGTCCAGCTCACGGGTTTATTCCGGTCTTCCTGTTTCTAAAACAGGTCACGGTATATAAAAAGATATCTTGAACTCACTGGCTGATTTTCTATATTCGTCTGTAATCGGGGTTTTAACAGAGCCACCCTCCGTCAAACCTCCGCATTCACACCATTGTGTATTTGCCTGGTCTTGTTCTCAATCTCATACGCGCTCGTTTTTCGAAAAAGGCTGCTTTTATATTTCCGTGAAGACAAAAGATTTTATGTTAGTCCCTGCGAAAGATAAGGGGCTCTAAACCCACATTTTCTAGGCTACACGATGTTTTAGAAGCCACGCGTAATGGCGTGCCTGTCAGAATGGCCGCTTTTATGCTAGACACAGAGGAAGACGTATTTTCCTCTGTGCCTAACAAGGGACCTCTAAACCCAATATTCTCAAGGTTCACAGTATTTTCAGAAACCTGGCCAAGGTTTCCCGGACTTACACCTCTGTGACCGCACGCAAATCCCAAGTTCTTATCGACACGTTTGCAAACAATTATCCTCAACCCTTTCTCTGCCTTTAGGAATACAAAAAGTCGGCCCTCCAGGAAGAAAAAGACACTAGGAGATGAATGAAATCTCCTTACCTTTTGTGCGGCCGCAGGCTGTGTGTTTTTCTTCCGGAATGACATCCTGGCCGGAAAATGGAAGGTGGTACGCCGCCTTTTGGGTCCGGGTGGAAACACCAATTTGTTATTGTTTCACCGTGCCGTGTCTACGGTGAAACACCCTTGGTGGACCCAGTTCGTTTTACCCAGTCAGGCGACCCCCACTTACTTTACTACCTTGAATGTAGGACGCATAAAACAGACAAGTATGCTTTTAGTTATATTTTATCTACGTAAAGACAGAGAAATAGTTACAGTCACACCAGCGCTGATGGGCCCCTGATCGGCAGGAGGCCTCGAGTGCTCATCACACAAACATTATAAAGGGATCTCGGGACACATCCATACAAGGGCGGTACACATCCAAACTGTGACATCAGCAGGGAAGCTGTGTCACCTCCGGGGTGGTATCTGATAGATATGTGCCAATCTTTTGGGTCAGTGCCATCTAAGTGTGCCATGCAGTTCTGGGATAAACAGCTCGTTCCACTTGACCTCGTTGATATCCTAACACAATGTTCAGTCAATGTGACGTTATTCTGGGAGACAGATTAATTTCACATTTGAGTGCGACTCACCCTTATAGAGCTATCATTGAAACTACTCAACTATTCAGAGGACACGTTAAAGAGTCAATTCAGCACAGGACTCTTTTACAAAGACACAGAGCCGGCCCGAGCCTCTTGGGGGCCCTAAGCAGAATTTGATTTGGGCCCCCCCCCCACCATGCAGAATCACCTATACTAGCACATTACTGACACAAATGTCACACTATAATGTTATAGAGAATATTAAAATGAATACACTATGCTAATGTATTATTACAAAATAAATAAATAAACAATACTTACAATACTTTCTTTTATTAAACCTTTTGAATACAAACATATTAAATAAAAATGCAAAATGTGCATTAAATGTGCAATATTTTAAATAAAACCAAAATAAACAAACAATAATATAGTCAAAAATAGAATGTTACAAAAACAGATACTTAATAAGGAAAGCAAACATAAGAATAGCAAGGGTTCAACAATGAATTGTACAACAATGCCTCAAAATCGTTCCTTCCTAGATTTTCTGGATGCAAAATCACTGATGACATCATTGTATGGTATTGCTTGGCCAACTTTGTTATTAATACTAATGACTGCAAGTCCACTTAGTCTTTCCTGGGCCATTGATGATCTCAAATATGATTTTATTAATTTGAGCTTGGAAAAGCTCCTCTCTGCTGAGGCAACTGTCACAGGCAGAGTGCAGGCTATCCTGAGAGCTACCCAAAGATTTGGGTAAAGCTCAAACATCTCATTTTGTGAGAGGTATGTGAGAAGCTCAAAGGCAGTCTTCATAGTTTGGGGAAGTTCAGGAAGACTCTCTATCTCTAATGCCAGTGCGCTACCATCAATATCAGCCTCCTCTCCACAAGAGAGTTTTTCCGCAAGAAGCTCACATTGTTCCCTCCGGACTTTTTGATCAAGCTCCCTAAAATTGAGCAGCACCCCAAAGTTATCTTTAACCTCACTTAGAGATGTAAATCTATCCTCCAATGACTGAATGCTACAATCCACTATAGCATTAAAAAATGACACTTCAAGCCTCTTCATAGCATCCACTATCTGCTCATCTGCAGCCTCATAGGCAAAGTGCCTTTTTGTAGAACGCAATCGCTTCTCTTTCAGCACTGCTTCTGTGTTCATCCGCTCACAAACTTCTTTAGCAGATGTCTGTGCATCACAGAAGCCTGTTTTTCGGTAACTGATAAGTTCACCTTTGTTCTTTTTTAGAAGGTTAACTGCTACATCAAGCTGCATGTTTGTTGACTGTAGAAGCTTGCTCGTGATGTTAATTTTAGACAAAATGTCATACCAGACAACACAACAAATCTGGAACCTAAATGAACCTATCTCTTCCGCAAGGGAGTTGGCTTCAACAGCCACTACAGGGTCAGTTGCTTTACTTCTCACTTCTAGCAGGGCTTCTCTCACCTTCTCTGACTGGTACCGCAAAGCTTCAATACTTTTTATCCGGCTTTCCCAGCGTGTCTCACTCCAGGATTTGAGCGTGATGTCAACAAACTTCCGTAAGATGTCCCACCTTTGAGTGGACCCGGCGAACAAATTGTACACCTTCTCCACATTTCCAAAAAAACAAGAAGCATCTGTTGATGATTTAGCCGCATCTGACACTGTCAGATTTAGTGTATGGGAACTGCAAGGCACATAAAAAGCTCTTGGATTTTTAACCAATAGCCTAGCCTGCACACCTTTGTTTTTTCCCTTCATATTAGCCCCATTGTCATAGGACTGCCCCCGACAATCCTGAAAAGGGATGTTCAATTCCTCAAGCCTGTTAAGGATTAGATTGGACAAACCCAGGCCAGTGGATTCTGGAGCTATCAGAAATCCTAAAAAGTGCTCTTTTATTTCTGGTGTTGTGCCCAGAGTGACTGTGCGCACCACAACAGACATTTGTTCATGGTGACTAACATCAGGTGTACAGTCTAAAATTATTGAATAATATTTGCAGTCCTTGATTTCTGCCACCATTACCTCAATTATTTTGTCACTGACACACTCTATCAGCTCATTCTGGATAGTCTTACCCAGGTACGTGTTGTGCTGCATTCCACTATCAATTCGTCTGATGTGATCTTTTAACACCGGGTCAAATTTTGCCATCAGTTCCACCTCTTTAAGGAAGTTCCCATTGTTGGCCTGATGCAAAGTATCAACTGACCCCCTGAGTGCAAGATTTCTCTCTGCCAAAGACTGAATGATACTAATCAAACGGATAAGAACATCTCTCCAACGATTTCTTTCTGCATCCAAAAGGGCCATTTCTGTTGCATCAATAGTCTTCTGCTTAGAAAGACGGAGGGCAAAGTCTTTCCACTTCACCATATTATTGGAATGATCTTGACTATTTTCATGCTGTTTCAGCAAAGCACCTACATTTACCCAATCACGCAGTCCCTCTGTTGACAGCTTTGTGGACTTTCTTGAGAATAATTTGCAACAGAAGCAGTAAACTGCATCACTTTTCTTTGAATAAATTAGCCAGCTTCGCTTGATTTTTTTCCCCATTAACTAATTGTCTGTATGTATAGTGGTAGTGAAAGCTTCGTCCATCTGATTTCTTGGGGAATGTAGAGGTGTCACTGATTGGCACTGGCCCTCTTCTTACCAGTTCAGTTCTTTCTAAGTCTGAGAGGAATGCTGACCATTCAACTGGGTCAATTGGAGGAGCTGTTGATCTCTCTTGGTAGCTGGAGCTTGTTGAGGCAGTAGATGGTAAATCTATAGCAGTGGGTGCAGATGTAGAAGGACCTGTAGGGACATTAGATTTAATAAAAAAGAATGAAATAACATAGCAGAAAATGTTATTGTAAAGCCAACACAAAACAAAAACTTTTAGATTAACAGACCTGTCATGCTGGCTGATTTTGAAACCAACGTATCGGTGAATGTAGGTGCTTGTAAAAGGGCCATTTCTGTTGCATCAATAGTCTTCTGCTTAGAAAGACGGAGGGCAAAGTCTTTCCACTTCACCATATTATTGGAATGATCTTGACTATTTTCATGCTGTTTCAGCAAAGCACCTACATTTACCCAATCACGCAGTCCCTCTGTTGACAGCTTTGTGGACTTTCTTGAGAATAATTTGCAACAGAAGCAGTAAACTGCATCACTTTTCTTTGAATAAATTAGCCAGCTTCGCTTGATTTTTTTCCCCATTAACTAATTGTCTGTATGTATAGTGGTAGTGAAAGCTTCGTCCATCTGATTTCTTGGGGAATGTAGAGGTGTCACTGATTGGCACTGGCCCTCTTCTTACCAGTTCAGTTCTTTCTAAGTCTGAGAGGAATGCTGACCATTCAACTGGGTCAATTGGAGGAGCTGTTGATCTCTCTTGGTAGCTGGAGCTTGTTGAGGCAGTAGATGGTAAATCTATAGCAGTGGGTGCAGATGTAGAAGGACCTGTAGGGACATTAGATTTAATAAAAAAGAATGAAATAACATAGCAGAAAATGTTATTGTAAAGCCAACACAAAACAAAAACTTTTAGATTAACAGACCTGTCATGCTGGCTGATTTTGAAACCAACGTATCGGTGAATGTAGGTGCTTGTAACTGCTCCTCGCTTTCAGGCGCATGTAACTGCTCCTCGCTTTTAATCGTTTTGTGCAGCAGATGAACCTGCAATGATAAAACAAACAAACAAACAAAAAATAAAGAAATAAATAAAAAGCTAAATGTTTGATGTCATATTAACAGGCTATGTAAACATTTGCCATCAAGAAAACCCTCACCTGCTGCATCATCAGCTGTGGAGGCACTGACACTAGATGAAACATTAGGGGAAGGTAAAGTTGGTTGTTCTCCAAAGTACTTCAACAGTGTTCCTGGGGGGAAAAAACATTGTATAATGCATAGTTTATTGAGTAGAATGAGTTTATTTTCCCATCTTGCACCACAAGAAACTCCACACCTAACAATTCATATTTATTGGCAAATGAGGCATAATTGCCATATGGGGAAAACTTAACATGGTGATCTACTGCAGCCTAAATACGAGGAAAGCACTGCGTCATCACTCACCACCATATTAATAAAACTGCAGTCTATTTTCATTTTTGGTATATTTTCTAATAAAGATAAATACCATCTTCCACCAAAGATCTTAGAGCAGAGAGGCTCTCTGCATGTGC
This sequence comes from Fundulus heteroclitus, assembly GCF_011125445.2. NCBI lineage: Eukaryota > Metazoa > Chordata > Actinopteri > Cyprinodontiformes > Fundulidae > Fundulus > Fundulus heteroclitus. Next base: position 2,205,231 of record NC_046367.1, read on the forward strand.
AAAGCACGTGCGCTAGCGCACGTGCTTTGTCTATGAAGGTAGTAGATTCACTTCAACACAAACAGCAATGCTAGCTAAGCTGGCATCTGTGTTTTCTCCAACTTAAACCGATATCTATCCATCCATCCATTATCTTCCGCCTATACGGGGTCGGGTCGCGGGAGTTGCAGCTTCGATAGTGAAGCCCAGACGTCCCTTTCCTCCGGGGGAATCCCAAGCAGGCGTTCCCAGGCCAGGCCAGCCGAGAAACATAGTCTCCCTCGCCGATATGTATCAATACATGAAATACACACCTACCTAGATAAATGTATATTAATAACGGATAATATTTCACTGTTAATGGTGGGGATTTCGCTCTGGTGATGGATGGCTGATAAATATCACGACATGAGTTATGACGACGAGCTAGCTGTTACCTTCAGTGACGTGAGTGCAAATTGTGCTGCTGCTGTACAAAATATATCGGTCCGTAAATAATCATGCAAACATACCTTTATCTTGCTCTTTTTTTCTCTTCCTCTTTCCTTTTCTTTTTTCTTTTTTCTGCACCAGAGGGATACATCCTTTTTTGTGACATGGCTTAGACCTTCCTATTAACGTGACGTGCGTGCCAGGGTGAATTGTCAATGCACGCGCGCGTACCGCGAGCCGCCAGCGCCATCGCGGCTGCCGTCGCGAAGTGAATGCGCATGAGCGGTTGAATCAGAATTTTTTTTTTCTTGAAATGTTCATTTATTAATTGATATTCATTCATTTATTCATTTATATCACTTGTTTAAGTTATTTAATTGTTAAAAAAAAATTTAAAAATAAAAAGATTGACCAGGGCCTGGTCAATCGTTTTTGGGGCCCCCTGCTTGGGGCCCCCTGGCCACCAGGGGGCCCTAAGCGGCTGCTTAGTTCGCTTATGCCTCGGGCCGGCCCTGCAAAGACACAGACTCGATTGTTGTGAATAATGGTCCAAACATAGGGATGAATCAGAGAGCCTCCTTCACAGCTAATTCAAAATAGGTGCATCTGATGGGGCCGATTCACAGAGACATTTTTTCTGCGAAAGACTCCTCTTGAATTCTGTAGATATGAGGATTAAGGACTCACGAGGGCCTCGGACACGTTTGTTCTCATGGGAGCATGTGATTCAACCTTTCGACTACAATTTTGGGGGCATCGCTTTTTGTGAAAAAAGTTTCAGTGTCCCCGGCCATTCACCTTGGGCATGCCTCAGCTTTGATGAGAAGAAACTCTACCCGCTTTCACGCGTGAATGTGAAAACATATTCTATCTCTGAAAATTCCAGGATATGTACTCAGGAGAATCTCTTTGTGGAAACCATGCCAAAATACGTTGTTTTAGGCATGGTTCATTATGAGGCCTTCACAGGAAGTAGACATCCGTCACCTTTCAGCTTTAGGCATATGGATGTGGAATATATGGCTCTCTGCAAAGATGGCAGACAGGTCCCCGCCAAGGCGTTTCAACCCCAAAGGGTATTTCAGTCAGGGAATATTACAACATGTTCACCGCTACAGGTCGTCATTTAAAAGACATTTAAAATTCCTCTGAGCATCGCTTGTGAGGAAGTTAACAACGGGTATTCCCTGTTTTTCTGTAATCTTAATCCGGGCGAGGACGCTGACGCGCTGTCGCCCGTGTCTAATGGGAATTTAAGGCTGGAAATGAGGTTTAGGACCTCGTTGCCTCATACAACCACCTTGATTGTGTATGCGTGTTATGACTCAATTTTGGCAATCGACTCAAAAAGGCAGGTTCTTGGTGGATTTTTATCAAAACATGAATAACCACGTGCTCGAGAGTCTGATGCATCACCTGTTGGGGGACTTATTTTACGGTGTGGGCATGCGATCCGCTCCTGCTACTCAAACGCTTGTACAGAGGACCTGCCTATTTCATCGTGAACACTCATCCTTCATGGATTCCCTCCATAGCAGACGGGTTTTCAGCAGCAAGCTGTATGTTTGGGAGTAGTCTCCTTCTGGTCAGTGTTAAAGACAACTTCCCTCTGCAACACGTTTGGTTCGGGTTCAGTTGAGGCAGAATACCGGGGAGCTTCCCAGGATAGAAGCACAGATTGATATGAGAGGATTGCCTGTCTGTAGAATCTATTAAATCTGTAATAAAAAAATGGTTAAAAATAATTTATTAGTATTTCATAATGATATATTTAAATACAATTGAATATGAGGTTTAATTACATATTACTATAGTCAGATTGTGTTAAAATGAAGTCTTCCAGTTTGTCTGCAGTGGGTTCTAAGAAATAATTAAATATATGATATATTAAACATTGCTAATGGTTGTAGATATTTATTAAAGCAGTAACTTACTCCTGAGAGAGCGTTATGGATTTGAGCAGTTACTAGGCTGGTAAAAGTAAGTTTCGACATGTTCTTACTTTTTACTGTTTTAAATTGTACTTAGTTTAACCAGTGTATCAAATAGCCTTTAAGACGGGAAGTTCGAAAAAGGGGTTTATATTAAAAGAGAAGGGGGAAAACTCTATCCCGGCCCTAAAGAGGCTATTTGCTGAGCCGGTGTTTTAACAGACACCTACCTGTAATTTAATTTGACCGTTTGATTCCAAACCCTGACAATTATGTTAATTGAGACGGACGTCGTGATGGGTCTTCTTGGCGCCTCTGAACTCGTCTGATCAGATAAGCTTTGATTTTATTTTCCCCCGCACAACTTTGTTGATTGAAATGGGTGCAACGTGACGCGTCATCCTGTCTCGTCCAAATTCGTCTAATTCCCCCACGCAGTCGTTTGTGAAAACACCTAGCCTGGTATGGGTGAAAGCCGCCCCTTTGATTCTAAGTAACATGGTGAAAAAACTAGTATTGTGTTAACTGAGACAGATGTCGTGACGGGTCATCGTGGCACCTCCGAACTCATCTCATTGGCCGAGCCAGTGTTTTAACAGACACCTGCGTGGTACTGGAAGCCGCTCTTTTGATTCTAAGTAACACTATGAAAAACCTAGTATTGTGTTAACTGAAACACACGTGTCAGCGCCTCAAACTACCGTGTCGGGGTGCTCTTTTAACAAACACCTCCACAACAGATCTCCTGAAGCTCACATTCAGACACATTTTTGTTCTAAATCAGCATTACTGACCCACTCAGTAATGATTTTAGCTAAGAAAAGATCTTGACGATTCTTTAGAGGGGAGAAAAGAACTGAAGAAAAATACAATGCGTCGTTTTTGGCGGAACAGGATTTAAAACGGTAACAGTGGCGGCTGGCCAGTAGGGGGCGCTCGGGCGCCGCCCCCTTTAAATTGTTTAGATAATAAATGATTTCTGAACTGCAAAGTACTTAGAAATGTATTTATTCATACTGTGTGTCCAATAGACATGTTAGAATTTATTAAAATAGTAAATACATAATTCTATTTAACTGCTCACATTGTGCACACTTCCTTTCCTATGTGCCGGGCGCCGTTCTAATGAGAGTGAATGTAGGCGCAGAAACTTGGGCAAGCACGTGGCACTACATCTTCCTCCAGAGATTTGTGACAGTTATTCAGCTCTTTGCAAAGCTTTAAGAGAAAAATATTCAGTGTACAGGGATCAGGCTTCAATAACTCTTGATGCTTTCACTATTGCAATCGCTTGAGATGCGCAGATATACCCAGTTTGTCTGGAACACTCATTTGCAATGCGACAGAAAACGAAGCAAGCATAGAGTCTTAAACCTTCAAACAGGAAACAGGCCTAAGAAATGACACAAATTCAGTTCTTCAGTAATCTAGCAGACCCAAAGGTTTGGAGACAGGCTGCCACAAAAGCCTAAGCAGACAGATAAATTTTGGCCTTTTTACAATGCAAAACCAGAAGGTAATATTGGTAAAAGGTGGAGCCATTACAAACCTCGGCAGACATTATATGCCGAGGTTTTCTCACTGAGTTCGTCACATGTTTATCAAAATTAAACAGCGAGCTGATCGAATCCAAAAGCAACCGTGGAACTTATCATGCCCCAGAATATGATAAGGTCAAAAATAATTTCTCACACGGTTTATTCTGTTATAACCCTTTTCCTATTGTTCTAGGACTTAAAACAACAGTTTTATGATGGTGTTTAGAAATTTTGGGTATGAAATTTTGGTGTATATGTCTAAATATTTTGTTACATCCAATGGTGGGATTGATGGATGTCTAAATATTTTATAATTAGGGTCAGTCTCTGCCAAACATGCCTCAATCCTTCCCAGAGACAAGCTTCTAATGAAACTGAACTTTCAATGAGTGTCCTCTTGTCCACAGGAGCCCAGTGACTCTTTATCATTCCAGATCATGGCTAATGTACCTTTGGCAAATACCAAAATGGAGAATCGGACACCCCTTATTAGATTTGAGGAGGGATGTAGTACCATTGAGCCGTGATGAGAAAAATAAAATCAGATTGGATTGAAAGCAACAGGAGTTTGGGACCCTCACCGGCACAAAGGACCTACCCTCTCAGCAGGGTTCCATGCTATAAAACTTTGCTCCCACAGGACTACACCATTCATTGTCTTCACATCCTCTGCCTGGAACATCTCAAGGAGTGTGGCTGGGCCAGCCAATCCTGATCCAGAGTCCGCCCTGGACCAGCAGCCATAGAGCTCAAGGCCCACAAAACCCACAAGCTGCACAGGCTGGGCCTTCTGTGAAACTCATCTGGCCTCGCTTCAATGGAGCGAAAAAGGGGGAAATTCTCGCCTCTGCAGAGCGGAGGACCCGACTGAGTTCAAAGATTCACCCACCAGATCGAAGCTAAGTTGCACTCTGACTTCTGCGCAACCAGCCGCAAAGTACAGAATACCCAAACAGCTTTGTTTATTTTTGTCAGCTGTTGCAGGAAAGTGGACTTGAGACGACGCAGATCAGTCGCCTTCTCTCACCAGACAAGCTGAAAGCCTAGAGGCTGCCTTCAGGACGTTGAAGCTCTCTGTCCCTAATACGCTTTCGGTTAGCTCATAGCTGCAGGGCTGCAGGTCTGCTGCCTGAAAGACCAACAACTTTTCCTGGATCACTGCTCTCTTCTTTGGATGGCCGAAGTGGACCGATCTCACACGAGGCACCCACAAGTCTGGCAGGCTCATGCTAGCATTTTGATACAATGTCATTGCCGATGTGATTCGAGTGTGTTTTATGGTTATGGCAAACGTTATCTCCACATGGGTTTCATACATTGATGGGATATTAACGTCTGTTATCCAGCTCACTCATTATGAATAAAAATAAAAACTCCATTTTTAAAGTTAGTGCCGAAAATCCGCTATCCAAACAGCTATTAGCTTCTAATAACTTCCGGTTGTTTCAAACATACGTTTCATTTCGCTCCACCATCATGTTACAAGCATTATTACTGTATTAATATGGAATATTAATGTTGATATAAAGATGTTTTGTATAATTTTAGATTAGCCGATTTTAGCGACCCCATCGCTACAGGTATAATCACCTTAATAACATCAAGCGTTCATAAAGTTTTCAGATTCCTACCCAGAAAATCCTTCTTTGAAATGTTATTTCTTCAAATAACGTTTTAGTTAATTCAGGATTTGAGTTAAACAAACATATCAAATGCTGTGCTCTGTTTTGAGAACTCTAGTAAATCTCATGTGATTGGCTCAGGAACCAGGAAGTAAACACGGCCTACACTCTGAACTGAAGTAGCTCTGGACCATACCTCTAGGTTTGAAAGGAGAATAACTTGACTAAGACATTTTTGATGGAGAGGATTGATTTTTTATAGTTGTTTATAGTTATAGTTTATAGTTATGACCATTCCAGGTAAGAAATGAGAATGATTTAGTTTAATTTTACAGTTACTTATAGCTCTTTTAACACATGGATTCTACACTTATACCTATTAACATATTCTGACACTATTATTGAAGCAAAACCTGTTCTGTTGTTCGTGGCACAAATAATAAGAATCTGTAGTTCTGTTTCACTCCTGCCTCTCATCTGTAATGAAATGAAGTTAAATTTAGATCATTTTTAGTTCATAGATATCTTATTAGCCATGCACAACCCTGTACAAGAGAAACAGGAGAAAAGTGACTTACACCACTAAACGACACAGGGCAGATATTGTTCCTATTTCATTTCAAAGTTTATTTGGTAGGGACAGACACACATCGACATAGACAAACTGAACATGACAGCAGTCCCATGTTGGCGTCATAGTGCAATAGCTACTGCTAATTCACAGCACTTGTCCATAGATGTGCTTTTCTAAAAAGTGCCACTAAAAGTTAAACTAATAGTCATTTAAAATAGCACAACATAATATTGACATCATCCAAAGACATACAGTAAATATAGAAACATCAAAAATGATTACGGTTCTGTTTTTGGCATAACCAGAGTTTTGTTTGTTTTTTGAATATACTAAAACTGGTTATAGACTTTGAATCACCAGGAAGTGAGTTCCACACTGCATATCCTCTCACGGACAAAGCAATTTAAGCAAAAGTGGTTCAGCGAAAGGGGACCTTACAATTTCCCTGGAAGCCGCTCTAGTGGATCTGCTATTGCTCTGCAGTCTCTGTATGCAATTACTTAATGGTGTAGGTGCATGTCCATTTAAACACTTAATTCAATTCTAAAAGATTATAATTTATAAAATTAGGAAAGTCAAATGCCAAGTTTAGCCAAGATGTGACAGTGGTGAAATCTGATTGGCTTTTGATAAAAAACTTTTAGAGCCCGATTATAAAGACTTGCTAATGGTTTAAGGATGGTTTGGCTAGTCTGAGACCAGTCTGTAGCTCCATAAGAGTAGTGTGAGAGGATCATGGAGTTTAAAAACATCTCAGCACAGTGAAGTGTTAAGCAATTCCTAATTATTTTATAACATTTTATGTAAGATCTAACAGTTTTGCTGATTTTTATCAACATGGCTCCTAAAATTTAACTGAGCATCCAGAATTATTCCTAAATATTTTTCTTGTGGTACTTGCTCAATAGGGACCCCATTGATCTGGATATTCAAAGACTGTAATGACGTTTTGAGAGTTAAGCAAGAGTCATTAAGTCATGATGATAATCTCTGCAAGCTGTTCTGAAGTTTTTTACTGACTACAGTACTGTTTTTGTCTGATGTATAAACAATGGTGTCATCAGCATACAAGTTAATTTCAGGATAAATTTCAGGAAGACTGTTAACATACAAACTAAAGAAGACTGGACCTAGGATAGTTCCTTGTAGGATCCCAGTTACTATTTTACGAAATACAGATTTACTGTTATTAATGACGACACATTGTTCACAATCTTTCAGATATGATTGGAACCAAGACAATGATCGTTCCGAAAAATTAAATGATGAAAGCCTTGAGATCAGTAAGTTGTGATTCACCTGTATCAAAAGCTTTTTGTCAAGGAAAACTGCACCAGTGATTTGTCCCCTGTCAAGTGATTGTTTAACCTTTTCAAGCAGCAGACTTATAGCTGTCTCTGTGGAATGATTATGCCTGAAGCCAAACTGAAGGGGACGCAGAAGATTGTTACTTTCTAAATACAATAGTAGTTGTTCTAAAATAATTTTCTCCATCACTTTTGAGATGACTGGAACAAGACTTATTGGCCTGTAGTTATTGATTTCATGGGGACATCCTGCTTTGAAAATCGGTTTCACCAAAGCTTTTTTCCATGCATCGGGAAATTGCCCGGTTCTGATGGAAATATTAATTATGTGGGTTAAAGTTTCTGCTAAAATATTGCTATATTTTTTTAAAAACATAGTGTCTAAATTATACATATCCCTTGCGTAAGAATTGCTTAAGATATTCATAGCTTTTTGAACATCAGAGTAATAATTTCCTTTATCTCGAACAAATCGGAACACTTTTTGTTAGGTTTTATACCATGTATATCCACTGGGGCTGGTAGGAACTTTTATGCCAGATCTTTAACTGAGGAGAGGAAAAACTATTGAACATTGTTGCTAGCTGAGCAGGGTCAGTTATGATTTTTCCTGCTGCTGCAAGTTCATATTTGTAATTGGTACATGCATTGGGATTCAGTAAACGTTTTAACTGTTTCCAGATTGTCTTACCATTCCCTCCTGACAGAACATTCATGTAATATTTAGCTTTAGATTTGTACATTTCTTTAATTACTCTGTTCCTCAAACTTTTAAAAAGCAGCCAATCTGTGGTCCTTTTGTTTTTAAGAAAAGATTTTAAGGTGTAGTCTCTCTTTTTTATTAGCTGCCAAATGTCATCCTATACCCAAGGTAGCTGTATTTTTCTTTGTCCCTTCCTTAGAGTTTTAAGAAACCTATACAAACATTGAGAGTATATGTATTGCAGCAATCATTTATCTGATTCTGGTTTGAGACATCAACCCAGTTGACTTTTGCTAATTCGGCCTCAAATTTGGGTACATCTTTTCTTGGAATTTGTTTTATAACCTGATTCTGTCTATTGTAACAACTTACAAAACGATTTTGAGGTAATTTTCTTGAAATGAGAGTGATATTGTGGTTGGATAAGCCTCACACTAAGTTATAGGCTTTTATAATTCGACCAGGTTTATTAGAAAAAATTAAATCTATTAAAGTTTGACTATTTTTAGTGATACGATATGGACGATTGATTAACTGATGAAAATCAAATTTTGCTGTCAGATCTCTAAGTGATTTTTTCATTTTATCGTCCATCCAGTTTATATTAAAATCTCCCAAAATGATTACTTCACTGTTGTGTTTAAATCCTTTTAACATTTATTTTAAGTTATTACAAAACGTTGAACTACAACATGATGGAGGATTGTATACTACCATAATATTAAAATTCATACGAGGTGAAAGACAAACAGTTATACATACACATTCTATTAATATATGCCCATCTATTATTATCTCATTGACGTTAAATAAGTCTTTTACATAAATTAATACTCCCCCTCCGCGGCCTACAACTCTATCCTTCCTAAAACATGTATATCCAGGTACATCAATCATATTGGTAGGAATTTTATCAGTTAGCCAAGTTTCACTTAAACATAAATAATCTAAGTTAGAACCAATTAACAATGTTCTTATTTCCTCACATTTAGATATGAGACTTCTTATAAATAAATGTCCTCCAAAATTACCCTTAGGTTTAAGTGCAGGGTCCCAGACCACTCTAGCATGGTTAATAGTTTGAAAGAATAGATAATGTTTTTGTTTGTTTATTGCCTCTGTATATATGTCTTTAGCTTACGTCGGTCCGGTCTATGTCTCTTAGTCATGTTGGAATTGAAATTGGCAATCAAGTTCTCCCTTTCACTTCTTTGTAACGGTTCATTGTTGATAATCCCAACACTAGTATCCAGTTTGACAGGGGGCGCGGTCCCATGATCTCCATATTGTGACTGGTCAATACAAACGTTTATTGACAGTGTGCTAGCGCTGTCGGTCTTCAGGGTTGATACATCAGACGCCGTTGCAAGGTAGCAAGCCGCAGCTCTCGCACTGGTCACTCCGCACTCGGCATACAAAACAGTCTGATCAAACTGCTGTCCAACATGTTCTTGGATGTAAAACACGTACTCAGACATATCGCCCCAGCAACCTGCCCCGGCATGTTGGTGAGTAGCCCTTCGATCCCGGCATCAGCAGATGTGTTTGGTCCTGGATTAAGCTGCACATCACCCGCTAACAAGAGCAGGAAAGCCATATGTACTAATGTTATTATCTCATTAGAGCGGCTTGATTTCTTAAGCGTAGTAGCTCGCCTCGAAGTTATTCTGTTGATGGCATAATATACAGCAAAATGACCATGTCTGAAATAGTTCAAATGAACGGTGATTTCACCTTGAGAGTCCTGTCTTTGTTCGGCTTGAAAAAGGCGACGTAGTAAAAGTCCCACAACAAACAGAAGAAACATTCGAGCAAGAAAGATTTTTAGAAAGCGAGGCCGCTTTCCTTGCCTGTTTGGGACAAGCCTACCACGTACGGTGAAGAAATCCATTGTTGTCTTTTATCCTTGGATTGTTGCTGCATTAATCCATCAAATGACTCCTTGGTTAGGAATATACTGGGTAAAAAGATTTTAAAGGTTTTAAAGATAAAATCATGGGAGGTAAACACGGAGCCCAACCAACCGTGTGCCGCCATCTTTCTGTCTCCAATATTGCCGTTATTGGAGACAGTACTTTTCAAGATATTACATTTTGCCTCTGTTTTTCAAATAACATTACGTGATTCAACACCAGCTGTGCTAATTAACAGCAACTGCTCTTGTGTGGCTGGTTGTGGAATCTGCAACCACTTTCAATTCAATTGCTGGAACGAAAGCAGAATCTCTTGCCCTTATCTGCACAATGAACATCTCTGCTGAGAAGCCACTTGTGGATTCCATCTTTGGGAAGGTCCAAGGTGGCAGTGTACTGTCCTATCAACAACAACTACCTCCATCTCACAGTGTTGTTATACATGAGGATTCACTTCTATTCCAAAGTGTGCCACTAGAAGGTTCCCAACTAAACCCATCTGAATGTTAATTTGTGCCTACACACCAAGAGCAGCTACACCTGAGCTCACTCTCTGTGACCTTGTCACAGTCACGCCTCATTGAGGAGGTAATAAGATGCCAAAGTTATACATCTAAGTGGCATTCACTTAGGGGAGAAAAAATGCCTGCCTCACATTTCAGAGAGGTGAGCCATGTTAGAGGTACAGGGCCTGCAGAAAGCCCGATCAAAAGGATAATCCAAGGCACATGACAATGTTATGCCAGAAGCTGTGTCAAACATGCGGCCCGCGGAACAATCTAGTCCGGCCCTGTGGCTAAATGCATTATCATTATAAAAAAAACATTTTTTTTTTCCCAGTGCCCTGTCTGACAATGTGGCAATAAGATGCCACGAAGAGCTCATCAGATTTGACTTTCACAAGTGGACAAGGTAAAAGGAAGAGAATGATAAAACAATTATTGAAAAAAACATGTACTTCGTTTAATTGAAAATATGCAGTTCCTATATTGTCCGCGAGGGGCGCTGTGTTTTAATTAGCAGATTAAGCTTCAGGTGTGGAAAAATTTAAATAATTTCTTAATTTTTATCTGTTTGATGTATATTGTCATGCAGGTTAGTCTTTTTAAGTTCCAAAAAATGTGAATAAATGTTTTTCAACATTGTATAATCACTGTGATCATTTCTTATGCATAATGCACAAGTAAATGTTTAACTGAGTAAAAGTATTGTTGAAATTGCACATACTTTTCTTAAAAACACTGAGGTTATTCATAATATATTATGTAAAAGTGAAATTAATTTAATATAAAAATCAACAACAAGTGCACATTTATTAGTTCTATTTAATCTTGTAATGAGTTTACCCGTGTGGCCCTCTTGAGATCAGATTAAGCTGAATGCAGCCCCTAAACCAAAATGAGTTTGACACCCCTGCTATAGGCATATATTGGTATGCATTTCTTGGACCATAAGGGGTTTGGTCCCCCATTGAAAAGCATTGGATGTTTGACACCTCATAGCTTTGAGATACTTTATGCGACGTAGCCCAAATTTCTTGTGGAGCTTTCTGTCTAGAAGAGGTACAGACGCTGTGAAGCAGAAATTCATACGAGCTTCCTAGAGCTACTTCCGGTTAGCAACATGCTAACCATTAGCCGCTAACATAGTTATGTTCAGTATCACCGGGTGATTGTACTCTGTCAGTTTGGTCCAAATCCTGTACTGGGAAGTGCCTCAAAAAGGGGTGCCAATACTTAATGTCACCCAACGTGACCAAAGTTCATGGGTCAGATTGGCCTCCTTTAGCAACTCCACCTCACCACATCTGGGCCCAGAACTCAACATTTGACCAAAATGGTGTGTAGCGCCATTTCCCACAGGTGGGTGGTGCTGTATTGGCCAATTGGGTCATGTCTGGGCATCATGCCAGGTCCTGTTGGAAGCAAAAGCCCAATAGGAAAGCATGTGAAATCCAAAATGGGACAGAAAAGTGACACAATGCTGAAAGTCACATGAAAATTTTAAAATGTTAAGAGGAAGTGACTGTGCGAATTTCAGATTCCTACATTAAGCACAGCCACTGCAGTGAGCGTCGAAAATTGCCATTCTATCCCAATGGAGCCTCTCCCTCTGGCTCGCAGAGTTCCGTCGTCATGGAAACTCACTGACACACCTGCAGCGGGCCAGTCTACAGAAGTGCAGGCACTTTGTGTCAGAGTCTGCCTATTGGATTATAATGGAGAACTTTGCCTCGAACAACGCTCCATATCTCCTGATCCGTAAATGGTAGAGATGTAATTTTTTCTGCGTTTATTTCGTAACGGATAGGAGAAGAAGACAAGCTATCAGTTTTTGCTGGAAAAAGTTTAATAAAGGCGTAAAAATTATGATATAAAGGGGATTTTTATAGAATTTTAGAAATCCTCTAAAAACGGCCCCGAACAAATGGCTCTGGCTGAAAAAGTATAAGAGATATCAAAATAATTATTTCACCGTGAGTATCAGCAGGCTTTTAAGGACTATGGTGCTCATTTTTATGTTTGTACAAAAATCGGTGTAGGCACAGCGACAATGTAAAAAAGTGGAAAATGCAGCTCCAAAGCGTTTTATGGATTTTTCACATTCGCTACTCCCGAACAAATTGTTCCTACGGCAAAACCATAACTGTTATCTAAACAATTCCTTTTTTGTGAGTGCCAGAAGGGTCTGGACATGCATGTGTGAAAGTCTCATACCTGTACATAAAATGGTTTAGGAGTAGCGACGATGCGAAAACATCTTCACACAGCACTGCCTCCTCACTGTAAACGCTATGGCAGGCGCCTAATTAACTTTAAATAACTAAAAAGGTTTTGTTAACTTTTCACATGAAGCTGGATTAACAGCTAGTAAGATACCTGTGAATAAATTGGTATACTAATGACTAAACCAGGGATGTCAAACGTACGGCCCTCGGGCCAGATCCGGCCCGCCAAACGATTTATTCCGGCCCGGAGGCCAAACGCATTATCATTATCCAACGGCTGTATCTCCTCGCTGCATCGACCAATCTGCACCAGATTTTTTGTGAGTCGTTGGGGAGTGCTGCCCAACGCCTTTGTGTGTATGGCCCGGTGGACAGGCGGGGAAAATGCGTGACAGCTTCTGCGATGGCTGCCGGCCGGCGTAGCGCGAACCCCCGCAGTGGCCAATAGGCCGGAGCGGCGCTTGGCTGCGAGGGTCGATCGACGCCGCTTGCGGCTTTAATTTTTATTATTTTTGATTTGTCTTCCGTGAGGTCGACCAACCAAATGAAAAGCTTCACAACTTATTGGCCGTTTGGGTATAATGGGCGAGAAATCTCTTTTAAAGTCTACCCACGTCTGATTAGAAGTCAGGCACTTCAGCATTCCTGCCGCTTTCACCCACTAAACTAGTGGGCAGCCTCTGTCCAACCTTGACTAGAGGACTTCCATTGACAAGCTGCAAATCGCTCAGCCCGGTCTTCTGTTCCCCAGGTGAAAATCGTTCAGCCCCTCCTCCTAAAATGTATTTTAATTTAATTTAATGTAATTTAATGTTAAAACCTTAGTCACTGTTCTGTATTGCAAATCCTGTTTTATTTGCCTTAAGGATTAAATGTTATTCATTATTTCTACTGGCTTTTCTTATTACTACCTTTTTAGGTTTACAGTTATATTTTGAAATTTCTTGCGGTATTCTAAATGGGTTTTAAAACTGTAAAGCTTCAAAGTGTTTGAGCAATTGCGTTTGTTTTTTAAAAGAGCTGGAAAATAATCCCCTTACCGTCTCATGAAAGACGGGTGTGAGCTGGAGCTCCTTCACGTCCCTTCAACCTTCGGGGTACTAGAGGCCGGATGCTCCTGTCCTCGGACTCCCCTGCTCGTCGGTCGGAGATTCTGTTAATTTGTGCTAGGATTCTGCGGTTACTACTATTATTACTAGGCTACGAAAGTAGTCCCAGTTAAAAAGCTAAATATTAGCTACACAAAATAGGTGAAAGCTGCTGAGTGCAGTCCTGAACAGAACCAGGAGAGACTGTCCTGCTATGGAAGAACTGAGAGACATGTACATCTTTGAGAGAGAGAGAAAGAGAGAGAGAGAGAGAGAGAGAGAGAGAGAGATAAAATTTTACTGCCATTAAATAATTTACATTTTCTGCAGTGAGATTTAGCACAGGCATGTGGCACTGTTTAGCCTCTCTTCTGTCAGTCTGCTCCAGGGCAGCTGTGGCTACTAACAAAGCTCACCACCATCAGGGTGTTAATGTGTGCATGAATGGGTGAATAACTGACCAGGGTAAAGCGCTTTGGGTTCGTCAGACTTGATAAAACGCTGTACAAGTACAAGCCACTTACCAAGCCATACAGATATTGTTTCTATATGAACGCATGCTCAGGCATACGCTCATATAGAAACGTATAAACAGAGTTGCTTTTAAAAAACGGAGGTAGAACAAGAAGGCTGGTCAGAAACCAACAGGATCAGTGTGCTGCAAAGAACTCCAACTGCAGCTGATAATGCCAGCAGAGCAGCAATGCTCCAGAAACAGCAGGTGTAGCGCTCAAAAATTAACCAAAATTTATGAACCGCCATAGTACAAGTTGGTTGAAAAATGGCTCTTAGGCCTCAGATAAGCAGATCCCACACAGACAGCTGACATGCAGAAGGGCCCCGTTTCAAAAAGATAGGTTAGTGGATATTCAGAGTAATTTCTGGGGTGATTTCCTGCATACCCTGGCTTTTCGATTTGAGAATGCTCAGAAGCCTTGACCCTGAGTCAAATTGTGACAACAATTTACTCTGTGAAACAAGCCTGCAACCGAGCAGAGTTGTTCGTGCAAACTGAGTTTTTCCTTCTTTTTAGCTAAAGTCTGCACAAGGAAGAGTCGGTAAAGGCCTGTCCTTTTCTGGAGGAGCCTGTATGCTGGAGCACAAATACTCCACAGAAATCTCTGTCGGGAGAGGCTGATCAGACCTCGATTAAATGTCTGATTTAATATATTTTCAACCGTTATCATTTTTTGCTGCCATCAATTATTTATTTAAATATTCTCAGCCGCACATTGCTTTTCTAACACGAGAGGATGCTCTCAGTTCTAAACAATTTCTGCATTTCGTTTTTATGCCATGGCAGCTTTTTAATAACGTAGGAGACAGAAAATCTTTCAGAGGCAGCTGTATGTCGCGTTGTCAGGAATGTTGCATTTCTGTATAATATTTTGGGACTTCCAGCTCTATTTTTCCATTAATATATTTTAGTTTCCATTCATATACTCCACCCCCCTCCAACACCGCTAGGGCTACGGAACATTTCTTCACTTAAATAACGCCACCATTACTTAAAATCAAAATATGAATATAGCCTATATGATTAATATAAAGTATATATACACCTACAAGAAAATCTATGTCAACTTATTTTTAGAAGGATGGGTGAACAATGCTGGCAAAAAGATGAACATAGTTATTTCAATAACTCACACCATCCCATCATTAATTACACATGTTGAATATAGCCAATTAATGCCTTAGTGAAGTACGGTTAAACATAGGAAAACTTATTGTAAAGTTCAAAAACAAGTGAAGCCGGCCTGACTCGCTGCGCCCTCAACATGCCCAACAAGTTGTCCAGATGATTGGTCCAAAAATAATCCAAGGAGACATTATTGCATTTAAAAACGTTTTAGTGAATAGATGGAAAAAACAAAAAAGGGTGCCAAACATACAAAAATATGAGGGCGACAGAGGTCAAAAAACCATATGGCTCCACTCTGTCAGATCCACAACCAAAACCCCAAACTCCCATGATGCATCATCCTTCAAAAGTGACACATATGCATCCTTAAATCAAAAAGTAATAAAAATAATAACAAAATGTCCACAATAGTTAAATATTCAAATTCCCCAAATTAATATTAATTACCAATGATATTTAATAATTTCAACAAACAAATAAATTTAGCAAAAAAACAAAACACAAAACATTAACCATAATGCAAACAAAGAAAATCACAAAATGTTCATTCAGGCTCCTACACTTATAACTTAACCTTACCGGATTAAATTGTATTTTCATACTTCATCATGATTTGCTGCCATGTCCTTTCAATGCCTTTCTTAGTTAATGTCCACCCCACAGCCCCGTTTTGTTTTGAATGAGTAAAGTGTGAGAAAACAGCTTTAATTATCTCTCAATTAACTCTCACACCACTCATGCATTATTTGAGTCATGTTATCTGCGTTCCATTGAGGAGGGCTTTTTTCATGCTCGTGCTTGTGTTCAACTCAGGGTTGATTGGACGCTATGTTTAGTTACCTGATTGATATCACCTGTTCTGAAACCGAAGCGCTGAGTATGACAGAGTGAGGTAAGACAAAGGCAAGGCAAGGAAAATTTAATTTATAAACTGAATTGACAGTATAAAATGTCTGGTTAGTGTGTTTAAAAAAATGGAAAACCAGGCAGGATTGTTAGGAAGAGTTCATTCCGGTTTACAGGTTATATAGCAGTTCATCACTGTTACAAGACGATGGTTTTTCATTTTTGTAAAGGAGGAAGTTACAGGGTTTAGTTTATGTTTTATGCTTTTGTTGTGAAATGTACTACCCTGGAAGTAGGAGCTTGTTCCCCGGTTTTTCAATACAGCTTCAAACTCACATCATATCTGGTGTACCTTACGTTATTTATACTGTAACAACAGCATGTGAAATAGATTGTCAGTGTTGCAATAAGTGGACAGTCTGATTTCACAGAAGTGTGGTTGACTTGGAGTTACATTGTGTTAAGCGTTCCCTTTATTTTTTTGAGCAGTATACAAGCCTCCATTAAAAAAACTGACAATATTTTATACGGTGCAATCACCTTTGTCGGTTATTAATTGGGGTGTTTTAATCGAGTGTCCTTTCAGTGGTCTGGGTGAAAATGTTTAAAAAATTTTTATCAATTGCAAAAGATTAACGATTTTTTTCAGCCTTTTATAAAGGTTTTTAGTCTCCTTGGCACATTTTTTACAAGGTCTGTGTCATGATTTGTCTTAGGATGAACCCAGACACAGCACGCACACACAGAGCTGGTTTTATAGAGAGTTTAATGCACACGTGGATGATGGATGACATGAGGAACCAGAGTCTATTACCAAGCAGAGTTTTAGGGTGCAGAAGCTGGCCGGCAGGTACAGCGCGGCGAGACTGAGCAGGAAGGAACACTGGAGCCGATGACTTGAGACCAGGAAGGAACACGGGAGCCGATGACTTGAGACCAGGAAGGAACACGGGAGCCGATGACTTGAGACCAGGAAGGAACACGGGAAACAATGACTTGAGACCAGGAAGGAACACTGGAACCAATGACTTGAGACCAGGAAGGAACACGGGAGCCGATGACTTGAGACCAGGTAGGAACATGGGAGGCGATGACTTGAGACCAGGAAGGAACACGGCAGCCTATGAACCTTTGACTGCGGGCTGAGCTGGAACTGAATCTCAGGCTGTGGACTGAGCTGGAGCTGGGTTTCTAGCTGTGGACTGAGCAGGAGTTGAACCTTTACGAGCCAGTGACCATGCGCAAACTGAGGTGAGGAAAGGGAGGAGGCAGGAAAGCTCAGGATGCAGCCTTCACAGAGACAGACTATAGGGAGGACCTCAACTTGTTCTGGCTCTGTGGAAGTACAATGTCAAAGCCAGGATTAGGCTCGTGTTTTGCTTCCACTAAGCCACAAAGAACAAGGGGGATTTTATGCAATTGTACGGTTTTAATAAGATTTTTTGTAATGTGTCCGATGAAGGAGAACTGCAATATAATAATCTCCTCATTTTCAACAAAGTATACTAAAATGACACGTTTTAGTTTGTTTTTGTATTTTTAAAATAATTGTAATTAAAGTTTTGTCAATATAAAAATCTTCCAGCAGAATGCAATATAAAGAGATTGAAAAAAGGAAAGTTCACTTATATAAATGGAGAATTAAAAAATAAATGCGAGTGTACTTTTAAGAATTGTTTTAAGCAAAATAATTTGTCATCCCATCTATACATTTATATCTACATCTTGTTGTATTTATTTCCTGGCCTTAATTATTTAAGTATTTATTTATTTAGCTAAAGTTGCGGTCCATCACAGTCCCTCGGTCATACATATTGCATACTAAGAGCAGCTGAAATAGAAACAGCTGGGCATTTTGAAAAAAAAAAAACATCTAAAATTGTTAAATGGAAAGTGAACAGTGAAATGGTGTGCTTTGCTTGTTGAAATTACAGAGATATTTCAGAGAGTTGGATTGGATGCAGTGATGAAAAATTCACAAATATGTAACCCGTGGCTTCACTCGCATCTGTCTGGTAATGCTGCAGTTACTGGACTGCTGCTGGTTTCTCTCTGACTGTGGTCGTCACCATGCGTGGTGGAGCGCTGATGCATGCAGCCGAGTCCAGAATGAAGCCTTTTTTCTTTGAAAGCATTAGAATTACTTTCGAATTCTTAAACAAAAATTATACTCCTCCAAACAATCACAGAGGAAGAGTACATTAGCACAAGCTAGTTTAGTTTGGGTTGTGCTAAAAACTTAAAAAGAAGGGAAATGGAAAGCGCTGCACATATCTAAACCACTATATTACACCATTAAGTCACGCCATTACACTTATGAAAATTAGTTCATTGGTGAGTACCAGGGTACAATCAAATTGAATATTGTGATGAGCAAAAGGTGTTCTACTTCTAATATAGTTTTTTTATTCACTAAAAGGAGGCAGCAAAATTATTGCCATCCATCCTCTCATTTCAGCATCACTTTTCATATGGGACACAACAATAGGGGGTCTGTGACTGAACAACAGATACCCTGGGAATGGATTTGAAGTGAGAAAGATTTATTAAATTGAAGAATAACTTGGGCAGACAAATGTGTATTGAAATGTCTCCTGTGCAACAAAGCAGTGACACAGCAACATTTTTACTTGTGTAAGCATAAAGAACGAGGCCTTATACAGTTTGATGGGTATACATCACACTGTGCGGGATCGGGTGTCAACCAAAGAGATCAAATATTGTGAAAAAGCATTTTAAGATTTGTGTGTATATCAATGTTTTTTTATTATTTCAGTGCCTTTTAAAATGTATTCTTGCCGTTGATGAAATATTCACATCCAGTGCCAAACTTTTTTTTCTCTGCAGGAAGCTGTGTGCTTTATTAGCAAGGTTGTATTAAATGTGTAGAAAGAGACAAGTCCAATCCGTCTTCCATTTCAGAAACCATATATCTTTCATTTTCGCAAAACAAGCACTGCAAAATCTGTTCAAAATTATTTTCTTTTTATTTTGTACTTCAAAGGAGAAGGTGAACAATTTCAACAGTAACATGCATATACTAATGAGTATGAATTGTTTGTTCTTTGAAAGTAAAACATTAAAAAACTTTCACCAGAACATTACCTTTTTAAAAGAGAAAAAAATGTGGTAATCACATAGGAAAGCTATATAGGCAGAACCTAGTTTAGCTTTTGGTTCTGCTTTATAAAATTTAACCCTTAAGCTGATATCAGGACAATGGTTGAAAGGGATGAATTTGAGCACTAGCGATCTTTTAACAGCAAACTCTGCACACACATAGAATAAAGCAATGAAAATTTCTACAAGTTCAAGAATTTAATAACAGAAATAGAATGAACATCCATAGAACATCACTATATAATGCTGTTTATCTGAATTAACACCATATTTCAATCAATAAATTCTCTCTACTAGGCTAGAGAAACTTAACTAAACTACTAAGCAAAATTAAGATAAAAAGAAGCTAAGTTAAGAAAGTATTTACAAAAAACAAAAGACAAAACAAACGTGATTGATCATAATCAGAATAATTCAGTGAATCCTTGTTCACTGCAGATCTGATTTAAAGAGCATTGAATGGAGTTAAATTAGTTTAATTTAGAAAAACATTGGGCATGTTGTCAATCCATTCACAATGTGAATCCTGAGTAAACAAAACGTTATTTGATCAAATAACATTTTGCTTGAGTTAAAGAACCAAAAGTGTGACGATCTCGGCACTGGCTCTGATATTTTCCTTTTGTTCAGCAAACCTGCTCATTCTCCACCCTGCCCGCAATTAGTCCTCATTGGTTCCACCTGTTTTCACCTCCTTATAATCCCTGTGCAGATCAGAAGCCAGTGCCAGATTGTCTCAAGCCACCTGTAAGAGCATTCCAGCGTTTCCTTGTTCTGCCTGTCCGTGTCTGACCTGTTTCTGCCCTCCATTACCGAGCCTGCCTGTCCCCCGTTTTGATTCTGCCTGGAGCCTTGACCCCCGCCTGTGAGTACCGGATTCTGCCTTGCCCCTGTGATTATTCTGAGCCCGCCTGTTATCGGACCTGGACCGGACCTGGACCTCGCCTATCGGATTCCCCTCTCTGTGCTGCCGCTGGATAACTGCCTCTCTGTGATCGGACCCAGACCCCCCTGGATAACGCCCCTGGATTTCCCTGTACGGATCGTCTGCCCGCCTGTAGTCGCTCTACGGCTTCAGTCCTGGAACCCCGGCCCGAAGTTAAAGCCCAAGCTTCGGAGTCCCACTACCAGGGTTAGTGATCCAGCCTCCCTCATTATTGCCCGACACCACCAGCTGATCACTAACCTGTTGTCTCTGCTGCAGGAAGGCTTCCGGTCTCTGAGCGAGCAGCGAGCTCAGAGTGCCTGCGGCGGCGCATCTTTAATAAACTTTCTTAAAACGTCACTTACCTGTCTGGTTTGAATCCTGGATCCAGTTTCCTGTTCATCTAGTTAATGAGGTTCTCAGAGATATGATAGGAAGATACGTGTTTGTCTACCTGGATGACATCTTGGTTTACTCTGAGAACCTCACCATTCACAGACAACATGTCCGCTCTGTTTTGCTCCGGCTCCTACAGAACCAGCTATATGTCAAGGCAGAGAAGTGTGAGTTTCATGTCACTTCCACTTCCTTCCTTGGCTTCATGTTGTCCCCGGGACAGATTTCAATGGACCCAGCCAAGGTCCGTGCTATTATTGAGTGGCCCCTCCCGGCTGACAGAAAGCAGCTCCAGAGATTTCTGGGGTTTGCTAACTTTTATCAGCGGTTTATCCGCAACTACAGCCAGATTGCCGCCCCGCTCCACGCTCTAACTTCGACTAAGCTGAAGTTCACTTGGAATGAGCAGGCGGCCAAGGCGTTCAAGCGCCTCAAGGAACTATTCACCTCTGCTCCAGTGTTGGTCTCTGCCGACCCAGACAAGCAGTTTATAGTGGAGGTTGATGCCTCAGGTTCCGGCGTTGGAGCGGTTCTTAGCCAAGAGGGCAATGATGGTCGCATTCACCCCTGTGCCTTTTTCTCCAGGAAACTGTCCCCTCTGAGCGCAACTATGATGTGGGCAACCGGGAGCTGCTGGCGGTCAAGTTGGCTCTAGAGGAGTGGAGGCACTGGTTGGAGGGATCCAAACTCCCCTTCCTGGTGTGGACGGATCACCGAAACCTGGAGTACCTGCGGACCGCCAAGAGGCTCAACCCCAGACTGGCCAGGTGGGCTCTATTTTTTGATCGTTTCAACTTTACCCTCTCTTACAGGCCTGGATCCAAGAATGTTAAGCCGGACGCCCTGTCCAGGATGTTCGAGGCAGAGGGAGAGAGCCACGCTCCGGGCCCGGAGTTCATTTTACCGGAGTCCGTAAGGTGTGCGGTCACCAGACTCGGTCGTGAAAGGGAGGTCAGGGACTCCCTGGTGAACACTCAGATCCCCGAGGCCTGCCCTAAGGACAGACTTTTCATCCCAGACTCTCTAAGACAGAAGGTCCTCGACTTCTGCCACAGTTCCCGCCTGTATGGCCATCCTGGCATCACTAAGTCCCTTCGTCTGGTCCGCTCCCAGTTCTGGTGGCCTACCTTGGCCAGGGATGTCAGGGAGTTTGTTTCCGCCTGTTCCCTCTGCAACCAGGCTAATGTCTCCCGTCGCCCACCTTCCGGCCTGCTCCGCTCTCTACCAGTTCCTTCCCGGCCATGGTCCTGCCTTTCCATGGACTTTATTACTGGTCTGCCGCCTTCTGAAGGCAACAGAATTATCCTCACCATTGTGGATCGGTTCTCAAAAATGGTCCACCTAGTTCCCTTACCCAAGCTCCCCTCAGCCAAGGAAATGGGCGCTATCTTGGCTAGGGAAGTTTTCCGTCTTCACGGCCTACCGGCCGACATCGTTTCGTACCGAGGTCCGCAATTTGTGGCCCAATATTGGCGGGAGTTCTGCGCCATGTTGGGCATATCTGTCAGCCTCTCCTCTGGTTTCCATCCACAAACCGATGGCCAGACGGAGAGGCTCAACCAGGAGGTCGAGACCAAGCTCCGCCTTTTCTGCCAGTCTGACCCCACTAAGTGGGCCCAGAGTCTGCCCTGGGTGGAGCATGCCATAAACGTTACCCCTTCCAGCTCCACCGGTCTCTCCCCCTTCTATGTTGTATATGGGTTTCAGCCACCGGTGTTCTCCATCGAGGAGAGGGAGTCTAGGGTCCCCTCTGCCCATCTGTCCGCCCTTAGGTGCCAGCGTGCCTGGAGGAGAGCTAGAAGAGCTATTCTGGCTTCTTCTCAGACCCAGGCCCGGGCTGCCAATCGCCGGCGGGTCCCAGCCCTGCATTATCAGCCAGGAGATATGGTCTGGCTCTCCACCAAGGACCTTCCTCTTAAGATGGAGAGCAAAAAGCTGGCACCTCGGTTCATTGGACCCTTTCCCATCTCCAAGGTGGTGAACCCGGTGGCGGTCCGTCTCCGCCTGCCCCCGTCAATGAAGATTCACCCCACATTTCATGTCTCCAAAGTCAAACCTGTTGACCTGTTTCTGCCCTCCATTACCGAGCCTGCCTGTCCCCCGTTTTGATTCTGCCTGGAGCCTTGACCCCCGCCTGTGAGTACCGGATTCTGCCTTGCCCCTGTGATTATTCTGAGCCCGCCTGTTATCGGACCTGGACCGGACCTGGACCTCACCTATCGGATTCCCCTCTCTGTGCTGCCGCTGGATAACTGCCTCTCTGTGATCGGACCCGGACCCCCCTGGATAACGCCCCTGGATTTCCCTGTACGGATCGTCTGCCCGCCTGTAGTCGCTCTACGGCTTCAGTCCTGGAACCCCGGCCCGAAGTTAAAGCCCAAGCTTCGGAGTCCCACTGCCAGGTTAGTGATCCAGCCTCCCTCATTATTGCCCGACACCACCAGCTGATCACTAACCTGTTGTCTCTCCTGCAGGGAGGCTTCCGGTCTCTGAGCGAGCAGCGAGCTCCGAGTGCCTGCGGCGGCGCATCTTTAATAAACTTTCTTAAAACGTCACTTACCTGTCTGGTTTGAATCCTGGATCCAGTTTCCTGTTCATTATGTGACGGCCAAGGCCGCCTTTATTGTGAAGAGACTGCTCCTCTGGTTTGTGCTTCCAGGAAGTGGGCGGCGGACCTGAGTACCACACCTGCAGTGGCCTCCTATAAATTGGCCCAGAGCACATGGCTGCGTCTCTCTGACTCTGCTCTCCATGGACTCCTCTGGCCTCCTGCTCCAGCTTTTAGTTTAGTTTGATCCATGTACACTTTCACACACCTTATACATCTCAACATTACATACACCACTGACCTACACTAGCACGTTTATTTACTTTAATAAATTGTTAAACCTGTCTTTTGTGTGGTCTCCCCATCATTGTTCCTACCCTCCTGAGCCAGGGTAGTAACAATTACATTACAATCTGGCCAGCATGGATCCATCACTGGAAGGTCAGTGGCGCGTAGGCGTTGAGAAATCAATTTCTCAACTAGAAACCGGCGTTGCCGAAATCCTCGCTCACCTCCGCAGCCAGGCTGCTCCAGCCCCGCCACTTCCGCAAACAGTGGTCCCAGCCGCCGCGTCACGCACCGTGACGTCAGCGCTACCCGAACCACGTCTATCTCCGCCCGACCGCTACAGCGGCGATCCCGATCAGTGCCGAGCGTTTCTCACACAGTGTGAGATCCAGTTTGAGCTACAACCATCTGCTTACCCCACTGAGCGCTCCAAAGTGGCTTTTGTTATTTCTTTGCTTACAGGCAAGGCAAAGTTGTGGGCAGTTTCGGAGTGGCAGAATGATTCCCCTATCAGGCATTCATATTTTGCTTTTTCTCATGAGTTGGCCAGAATTTTCAGCCCGTTATTACCCTGCCGAGAGTCCACCAGGGGGCTCTTATCCCTAAAGCAGGGTGAAAAGTCTATTTCAGACTATATAATTGATTTTCACCTATTAGCAGCAGAGAGTTTGTGGAATGAACACGCCCTAATGGATGTTTTTATCACAGGACTAAGTGAGAGAATAAAAGATGAGCTCGCCACCCGTGACTACCCGAGGTCTCTCAAACAGTTAGAGGATTTAGCCACCCGTATTGACCACCGGCTACATTTCACAATGCAAATCCCGAATTACACTAATTGTTATTTGAGAAAATAACATTTTAAAGAATGATTTGCTCAGTAAAATCATTTACTTTAGGGACGCCCAATTTGATTATTGCGATTCTACCTCCGGGAGCTAGGGGTGGCTGCGGCGATCATTCGCTAAAATCGGTTACTCCTAAAGTTAACCAAAACGCCTTTAAATCAACATTATTATTCCATATTAATGTGGGAACTAGAACATTTCTGAAGAAATTTAGCAAGGGGCCTGCCTCGTGGTGTGTACCGTACCATCAAAAATATTAACAGGAAGTAACACTGCAAATTTCAGGTTCCTACGGTCTTCACAGCTTCCGCAGCGGCCGTTGAAAGGTGCCATGTTAAGTCAATGGAGCATTCCCTGACCTCCTAGGAGCCTCTGGCTAGCAGCGTTGTCATGGAGACTCCCTCACAGCTGCAGCTCTCTGTCTTATTCATCATTACCTTTATCATGTGGGGTACTGAGTGGAATGTGTGATTTTAGTGTCTTTGGAGCATTTCTGCAGTATCTAGCAATGGCAAAAAGGGGTCAAAAATACATGTTTGACACCTCATAAAATAGACATGGTTTATCTGACATGGCCTAGATTTATTGTGGAGCTTTCTTTCTAAAATAAGTACAGACTCTGTCAAGTAGAAGTTGGTAGGACCCTCCTAGAGCTACTTCTGGTTAGCAACATGCTAACTGTTAGCCGCTAGTATGTTTGTGTTCAGTATCACCAGGTGATGGTACTCTGTTAGTTTGGTCCAAATCATGTACTGTGAAGTGCCACAAAAAGGGAGAAAATACAATGGCAATTCTTGGCATGTTTTTTGTTTATTACGTCGCCATGGTAACTCAAAATGGCAGGTGGTAGAAAAAGAACACCCCACGGGATCAGCACACATGTTTTGATATACACACTGTGGGGGTTATAATATAATACTCTTGTCATGATTCTGTCTTGGATGAACCCGGAGCTTCTCATAGACGGGTAGCAGAGTCCACAGCTTCACAGAGACGGGCAGCAGAGTCCACAGCTTTTCAGAGACGGCTAGCAGAGTCCACAGCTTTTCAGAGACGGCTAGCAGAGTCAACAGCTTCTTAGAGATGGCTAGCAGAGTCAACAGCTTCTTAGAGACGGCTAGCAGAGTCCACAGCTTCTTAGAGACGGCTAACAGAGTCCACAGCTTCTCAGGGACAGCTAGCAGAGTTAACAGCTTCTTAGAGACAGCTAGCAGAGTCCACAGCTTCTTAGAGACGGCTAGCAGAGTCCACAGCTTCTTAGAGACGGCTAGCAGAGTCCACAGCTTCTTAGAGACGGCTAGATGAGTTAACAGCTTCTTAGAGACAGCTAGCAGGACCAACCTTGAGGAGAAGCAGTGGTGGTAGGGTACCAGTATGCAGGAGACAAAAACAGACAGGCATGGAGTGGGTGTTGAACAACGACGGACCAGTGAAGAAATGAGCACAGAGGGAGGTTTAAATAGGGAAACTAACTGGTGGGAAGAGTCTGACTGATTTGATTAGAAAATGTTTAACAGGTGCGACTGACTGCAGAGGGAGTGAAGTGAAGGCAGAGTGAGAAGGGACGATGAAACTGAAAATTAACAATAAATAAAGTCAAAAACATAACTAAAAACCCAAACGAGGAAGAAAATTGAAAACTAATGGAAAACAGAAGCCAACCCAAAACAAACCCATGACAACTCTAAGTCTCCCACGCCGGGATTCAACCCCACAATCTCTTACATGCAAAACCGCAACTTTGTCTCTGAGCTATGCTATAGCCATATATGGTCATGTATTGTCCGTCCGTCCGTTTTCTTCCGCTTATCCGGGGTCGGGTCGCGGGGGTAGCTGCTTCAGTAGGGAGGCCCAGACATCCCTCTCCCCGCCCACTTGGGCCAGCTCCTCCGGGGGAATCCCAAGGCGTTCCCAGGCTAGCCAGGAGACATAGTCCCTGCAGCGTGTCCTGGGTTTTCCCCTGGGTCTCCTCCCGGTGGGACATGCCCGGAACACCTCACCAGAGAGGCGTCCGGGAGGCATCCTAACCAGATGCCCGAGCCACCTCAACTGGCTCCTCTCGACGTGTGGGAGCAGTGGCTCTACTCTGAGTCTTCCCCGGATGACTGAGCTCCTCACCCAATCTCTAACGGCGGGCGTACACTGTACGAGTTTTTCAGTCGTGGTACTTATATACATCTGAAACTGTGCGACGGAACCGCGGGGTTTAAAAAGTTCACCGCTCACGATCTGTGCGGCGCGACGCTCGGACGAGACCGGACTGCTCACACTGTACGTCGTGTCCCCTCTGGGACCGCTCGCTGTGGTGGCAGAGGCAGGCGAGCGACGGTAGGTGACAGGGACCCAGAGCAGGGGTTCGAGCCCAGCTGTGGCGAGGCCCGCAGGAGGCACCGGGTGTCGGGGCAACGGAGGGGAGAGAGAGGAGAGACGAGACGCATCGGCGGCCGCGCGGCACGGCAGGTCGCCTGGCCCGCAAACCCCCCCCCCCCCCAGCAAGCGGAGGAGTGCCGAAACAGGCGGCCAGCGCGTTGCGCGGACCGCGGAGGAGTGCCGAAATGCGCGGACCGCGGAGGAGTGCCGAAACAGGCGGCCAGCGCGTTGCGCGGACCTGATGGCTCGCCCTCCCCAACACCAGCCGGAGGTTGCTTCAGGGACGCCCGCTTCCCTCCCTCCGCTGGCGGAGGAGGGAAGCGGGCGGAGGAGGGGAGGGCGCCCCCTCGTAGCTCTGCTTGAACAGCAGGATGCGCTCACGAAAACCTCACGACAGCCGACTGAATTTCAAACATGTTTGATTTTCACCGATCGTCCGATTCCTGATCGGGAGGTAGTCGTGAGAAGCCAGTCCCCCCTCCTCCCCCCCTCTACGATCAAGCTGAAATTCGGCCCGATTCAAAAAATGCTCGCACGACTGAAGAATCGGCCCGAAAAGGGGAAAAACTCGTACAGTGTACGCCCGGCTTTAGTGATTAGAATTTTAGGAAAAATTCATGATAAATACAAAAAAATGATATATTTGATATGATAAGATATGCCAGGCAAAACTGTCTTAAGGAAACCTGTGGATAAAATATAAATATATAGCAGGAGGAGGAAGTTAGCTGATGACAAAATTCTTGTAAATCTTGAAAAATAAAAGAAATCTCA
Source organism: Fundulus heteroclitus (assembly GCF_011125445.2). Lineage (NCBI taxonomy): Eukaryota > Metazoa > Chordata > Actinopteri > Cyprinodontiformes > Fundulidae > Fundulus > Fundulus heteroclitus. Next base: position 2,232,806 of record NC_046367.1, read on the forward strand.
ATATATTTACTGAATATAAGGTTTATCTTTAAAGACTTTGTTAGTTAATGAATTGATTTATGAGAATTTAATTGAATTGATTTATGAGAATTTAATTGATTTATTTTGTCTCACACAAAGATGGCTGTAAGAGGACTACATTAGTACAAACGAGTCAATTCATTCTGATTATTAAAATATCCACAATCCTAGAACTGCAGGACAAGAAGTAGAAGTAGCAACAATGTTTCAGTCTGATTTATTAATTAGTCCAAAACCAAAATTAGCTACAATTCTTTTGAACATTTAGCCCTTAATTTCCCTCATCCAGGAGGTAGATGCGCAGCCTTGCTCTCGAACCTAAGTGAACTGAGAGATGAGTGGCTGAGATCTTGCGAGAGCTGTGCGTAAATAAAAATGGCAGTATACTCACGATAACAATCCGATCTATCCAGGTAAGAACAAGGCAATAATTTTAAGTAAAACATTGCAATGTTTAAATATTAACAATTGTGTCATATATCCTAAAACACAGGACGAGGAGACTTTAACCAGCTTTCAGGAAGTCAGGAAATTCACCCGTGGGATGATTCAATAAGAAGATGAAGGAGTCCATTTTGGATATTCAGGCCCGAAGCATGAGAGATAACCTTCTCTTTGCCAGCAACTCGGAGCAACAAGACGAAGATGCCAAGAAAACAATCAGTGAGTTCATCCAGCAGCAGCTGAAGCTCCCAGCTGATTAGGCAAAACACATCACCTTCTGTTGCATTTACTGGCTTGGAAGTAAGAAGCCTATTAAAAACCCGCCTCGGCTGATAGCTGAATTCAAGCACTACAAGCAAAAAAAGCAGGTCAGAAGTCAGGGCAGGGAGCTGAGAGGAACACATTTCAGCGTCAATGACCAGTTTCCAAAGGAAATACTTGATAGAAGGCTAGTATTATTCCCAATCAGGAAGAAATACATGGCAGAGGGCATATTGGCTACAGTGGCTGTAGATAAGCTTTATGTTAATGGTCGATTGTTCAGGTATCGGAAGGTCACTCTGTGGCTTTAGTAGGAACACAACAGGTGAATTTAAAGCATGTGACACTGGTTAAAAGAGAATACAGCTGGAATGGTGATAAATTGATGATCAGCTCAGCATGATGTTTGCATGGTATGTTGGTTAAGTCACGGCTGGGTTTCTATGTTATGGGTCATAATCCATTTTCTTTCACCACTTCTCACTCTCTCGACCTTCTTAATTTTCTGTCTTTCTTTATCTTATTCCTCAGCGTCTTTTCTTTGTATCAGACAACAACAAGCCCTAAATATGATGCCACTATTTCTATAGGGACATGCACTTTCCAACTTTAGCTTTCCACTCACATCTATGGTAAATCTAAGGTTTGTGACATGGAATGTGCATGGAGCTGGTACCCAAGAGAAAAGGTTGAAGATTTTTAACCAGCTTAAAAGATTAAAGGTAGATGTTGTCTTATTGCAAGAAAGTATATCTCTACACAAGGAGAAGAAGCAGTTTTAATCCACAAAAACGTTAGATTTACAATATTAGACACAATTATACCAGCAGAGGGTAGATTTGTAATAATAAAAATATCTATTTATAACCAAACGTTATGTATTGTCAGTATACATGGTCCAAATGTTGATTACCGATTTCTTCATCCTAACAGCAAAGAATATACTTATATATAATTCCTACTGTTGTTTGGACTATTTCTTAATCAGCAGCTTGCTGCTGTCTGATATTTCAGTTGCTGTAATACATCCTATTCAGTGATGGTCATCCTATTCAGTCAGTGATGATGCTCATATTTTTTAACCCTAATAAATAAAAAGGTTACCCCACAAAACTAAAGCTGGAGATCTAATACATCATTGCTTAATTATGAATAACTTATCAAATATTTTAAAGAGTGGGCTTCTTACTTAGAGTAAAATTAACTCACAGGGACTTCAGGATCTTATCTATGGGAGGCAGAGAAAGCAGTGCTGTGAGGCAGCAGGGACTCTGCTGCCTCACAGTCTCATATTAAAGGTCTCATATTAAAAAAGTCTCATATTAAAAAAGAAGATGGAAAACAAAAATGAAGTTACTAGAAGCCTCCCAGGAAGAGGGAAAGCTAGGTAAAATTCATAAAGCTAAATTAGAATTAAACGAATACATAGAAAACCAAAATACATTTTCAATACAAAGACTGAATGGAAAACTTTGAACACGGTATTAAATCAGGAAGTTTCTTAGCTAACCAGCTTAAGATAAATTAATAAAAAACAACTAGATTTTTAGTTACACTCAACTGGGAATAATATGATACTCAAAGTATAAACAACATGTTCTGAGAATTATACATGGCTTTACACACAACACAGTTAGTTCCATCTTATAATCACATTGACCAATTTCTGGATAAAATAACACTTCCTAAATTATCAAAATCTGATATTAAAATAAGCTGTAAAGCTCTTGCAAAGCTATTAGATAAAGGCACTCCTCTCATACACCATGATCAAACTGGTTTCATTAAAGGAAGGCAGTAATCCACAAATTTACACAGATTACTTAATTTAATAGTTTATTGCTATAGTAAAAACATTGAATCCGATATATTGTCTTATATTGGATGCATAAAAAGTGTTTGATAGAGTTAAATGGAAATTTTTGTTTGCTACTCTACATAAATTTGGTTGTGGAACCTTTTTTAATCAATTGGTTAAAAAAGTTTATACAGTTCCCCAACAGCATGTGTCAGGACAAATAGCCAAACATCTTCCTGTCATACTCCGTGGTCTAGGTGCAGGCCTGTTTTCCTTGCTCTCTCTTCTCTGCAGGGTTGGACAGGCAGGTGTGTTTCATCAGAGCTGATTGCCACCCTTTATAAGGAGCTGGAACCAGGAGGAGGGCGTCAGTTCGTTTGCACTCTTCCGTGGTACAGACCTACCCTATGTTCTCTCGTGATTTCTTGAAACCAGTTACTAACCTTCTTTTTGCCTCCTTGCTCCAGAAACCCGTTCATCTGACCTCAGCCTGGAAACCTCGTCACATTGTCAGAAGCCATTCTGGATCAGTCCACAAGAACCGAACTGAACCCACGGAACCCTATTTCCCCTCCTGCCTGCGCTCACCTGCCTGTCCACCCTCCAGCCAGCCACAACACCGAGAAGGAACCAGGACTTGCACCGACAACCTGGATGTATGCTCAGTACCTCTCCTCTGCACCAAACCCAAGCTACCGCCTAAGTGAGTTCCCGACCAAGGCTCATCTTCACAATAACCAAGCTCAAGTTGTTCACCACCTTCTCCATCTTTCTGGCAGAACCCGTGAGACCTTCAAACCTCAGAAAGAACCATCCATCTCCAACCATACAATAAACCTTTTTAAAATCTACCTTTTCGACAGTCATTGCGTTCTTCAGAGTCACATTTACATAGATATGACACTTCCAGCTTTTGTCTCCAGAGGGGCACCAGGCAAGGATGTCTGCGCTTCCCCTTTCTGTTTGCCATTTTTATTAAACTACTAGCAGCAACAATTAGACAAACTAATGATATTTAGGATAAGAAATGAAAAAACATAGAGCATAAAATTGGTCTTTATTATGTGGATGATGTATTACTTTATCTCCAGCACTCAAACACATCTCTCTTTCTCAAATAATTAGATTACTAGAATCTTTTTCAGAAGTTTCAGATTATTCCATAAATTGGTCAAAATCTGCAGTGCTGCCAATTAATTGTTCTTTACAGAACCTCCTAGATTACTACAGTAAGGGAGTATTAAATATTTGGGTATTACTGTGTTATCTACATTGTGAGATTAAACAAAACTTAACCACATCCTGTCAGGATACAGCTTGTAGGCTGCATTTTGAGCCTCTCTGCCTCCCTCCCTTCCCTGCGCAGAATGATTGGTTTCACCTGTCAGGCTGCAATCAACCTCCAACTGTTCCCACCTGTTTCCACCACTATTTCTACTCACCTCAGTCTGTTCTTGCTCGCTGGTCCGTAAATGTTCAACCCCTGTTCAGTCGCGGCCAGTAATCCTCTGTCAGCTCTGTTTTTTGCTCAGTCAGCCAGAGACTTTGCTTCTGCTCTGTTTTACTCAGTCTTAGCCAGAATCTCTGCTTCACCTCAGTCACAGTCAGAGACTTTGCTCCAGCTCAGCCACAGCCAGATACGCTGTTTCAGCTCCGTCACTGCCTGAGACCCCGTTTCCAGCACAGCCCACAGTCAAGGACTCATCAGCTCCTGGCGCTCTTCCTTGGTCCCCAGTCCTCCAGCTCCAGCACTTACCACCTGCTCCAGCCCTGTAAAATCTCAGGTTTTGATCCTCCACAACTCACCTTCTTAAATAAACTCTAATTGTGCTCAGTTTGTGTGGTCGTGCTTGGGTTCATGAAGACAACTCATGACAGTACGGACCGGCGCAAAGATGAACCCAGCACACACACTGAGCCTAGAGTCTCTGTTTTTTGGGCTCAGGAGGGCGCTGGATGTTTCTGCTGCCTTTGATCTGCCGTGGGCTCGGCTGCAAGCCGTGGAGATTCTGTGGAACCAGTGGGGAGACAAGATCACGCTTCTGTCCAGCCTGGGTATTGTCGGCTTTAAAGAAGAAGTGGAATGGATCCAAGCGACAGCCCACGCCCAGTCTCTCCACAGGCCGCCACCGCCTAGACCTCCGCCCACTAGTCTGTCCACTTCCGCTGCCGTTTTCACCACTGCTGCAGCACCGGCCTCTCCTGCCGCTGCTGCTGCACCTGCTGCTGCACCTGCTGCTGCTGTCTCCACCGCAGCTCCCGCTGTGCACGCCACGACCCAAGCCTATGTGGGTGATCATAGTCCTGCCCTGCCGGCCGCCGAAAAACCCCGTCCTGCCCTACCGGCCGACGTAAGCTCCATTTCCCCGGCTGACGAAAGCTCCGTCTCTGTCCTGCCAGCCGGCAAGAGCGCGGTCCCGCCGGCCACCGAAAGCGCAGTCCTGCCGGCCTACGAGAGGAAAGATCAGCCCGAGGCCTCCGAGGGAGCTGCCCTGCTTCAGCCTAAGTCCCACGAGGGGGTCCGGGAGGACCCGCCTCCGTCCAAGTCCCGCGAGGTGGTTCTGGAGGACCCGCCTCCGTCCAAATCCCGCGAGGGGGTCCTGGAGGACCCGCCTCCATCCAAGTCCCGCGAGGGGGTCGCACCTCCAACCTCAGCTTCCTCTGAAGCCTGTAGCCCAGCGCTGCTCACGGAAGTCTGTAGTCCGCCTCCTTCTGAGGCCGCCGAGGGAGTCGTTCTGCCCCCGCCCGAAGCCATCGAGGACGCCGTTCCGCCTCAATCCGAGGCCCCCGAGGAAATTGCTTCGCCTCAGCCTGAGACCTCAGGTGATGTTACTCCCGCTCCATGTACTTCGGGTTGGGGTCGTTTTCCACAATGCCCGCCCTTGACTCTCCTGTTCGGCCGGAGATGCAGACTGCGGACTTTGAGCCGCTTGACTCTGTCTCATCGGGGCCGTCCACCACGGCGCCCGCCTCTGACTCTTCTGGTCGGCCGGAGCCGCCGACTGCGGACTCCGAGCCGCTTGACTCAGCCTCATCGGGGCCGTCCCCCTCGAGGTTTTAGTCGGGCAATGCTGCTCTGCCGCCTGCCTCAACCAGGAAGACCTCCACGGGGACTCTATTTTTTCTTGGCATAGCAGCCGTCTTGCCTGGGCCCTTAAGGCCAGTGCCTTCAATTTATTTTGTTATAGCTCGGCCTTAGTTATGAGTTATTAAGAATTCTTCAGTTTAGAATTATTTAGGGGGTTCTTTGTTTTCTTAAAGGTCTTAGTCTCTGTTTTGCTTCATTTTCCCTGCTCTGCTTTGGGATTCTAGATTTTGCCTTAGTTTTCTAGCTTTGCTTTGCCTCCACATTTTAGCTTTAGTTCTCTGGTTGTCACGTTAGTGTATTTGTTCAAGTCCTAGTTTTCTTGTTTTGCTTTAATTTGTAGTTTAGCTTTAGTTTCATATTCTGCTTTAGTGTTTCGTTTTGATTTAGTGGTTTAGCTTTAGTTTTTCTTTTGTGTTGTTATCCCTGCACTAGATTATCCTTTATTTTCTAGTTCTTGGTTTGATTCTTTATTTTTTTCCTGCGCTCTTAGGTTCCAGCGCTCCTTAGGTCTTAGCGCTCGTTTAGACTTCTGACCCCTGGTTCTGAGCTGTGTCATGCTCCTTAGTTTTGGCTGGTTCGAGCTTCCTTAGTTTTGTTTTGGTCTCCTAGTTTCCTCTAGCTCTGGGTATTTAGATTTCGTGTTTCCTGGCGTATTAGGATGCCCTCTAGTTCCTGGCGTTTAGATTTTTCTTTGTTTCTCCGGCGTGTTAGAACACCCTTCGTATTCGTTTTTCTTGGTTCTCCGGCGTGTTAGAACGCCTTCTGTCATAGGCTTCTTGGTTCCCCGGCATGTTAGGACGCCCTCTGTTCTCGGTTCCCCGGCGTGTTAGGACGCCCTCTGTTCTCTGTTCCCCGGCGTGTTAGGACGCCCTCTGTTCTCGGTTCCCCAGCGTGTTAGTACGCCCTCTGTTCTTGTTCCCTGGCGTTTTAGACGTTCCTGCTTCCTTTGTGCCCCGGCGTTTCCCTTACGCCCCGGCGGGTTTTCCCTCTGGCGTTGTCGTACGCCTGTTCTTCCCTCTGGCGTTGTCGTACGCCTGTTCTTTCCCTCTGGTGTTGTCGTACGCCTGTTCTTTCCCTCTAGCGTTTTCGTATGCCCGTTCTCTTCTTTGGCATTTTCGTACGCCCGTTCTTCCCTTTGGCGTTTTCGTACACCCGTTCCTTCCCTTTGGCGTATTCGTTCGCCCGTTCCTTCGCTTTGGCGTATTCGTTCGCCCGTTACTTCCCTTTGGCGTTTTCGTACGGCCGTTCCTTCCCTTTGGCGTTTTCAAGTGCCCCTTCAATCCCTCTTGTGCTGTCGTGCGCCCGTTCCTTCCCCTCTGGCGCTGTCGTGCGCCCGTTCTTCCCCTCTGGCGCTGTCGTGTGCCTGTTCTTCCCCTCTGGCGCTGTCGTGCACCCGTTCTTCCCCTCTGTTCCTTTCCCAGGTGTGCCGCACACTGGTTGTGCTCCAGCGTGTGCCTGCTTTGGCTCCTCCGTGTTTTCTGGCCCCTCGGTTCCCCAGTGTTCTCTGGCCCCTCGGTTCCCCATGTTCTCTAGCCTTAGGTCCCCCGCGTTCTCTAGCCTTAGTCCCCCGTGTTCTCTGACCTTTGGTTCTCTATATTCTCTGGTCCTTTGGTTCTCCATGTTCGCTGGCTCTTTGGTTCCTCAGTTTTCTGTTAGGGTTAGGGTTACAGCTCCTAAAGAAGGGTGGTAATCAGCTCAGATGTGGTGCACAATGAGAGGTAGCAATTCTTAATTCAATTGACAGTTGTTTAGACATCACATTCAAGAAGTCGGCACTTTGACATATGTTTTCGAAGAAGGACGGAACAGCTGAGAGCGTGGACTGGTCATCCTCGCTCCGCATCTGATTCTTTATCTGAAATTATATAAAGGAGGGGACCGCCCTCAGTCCGGTAGAGTCTGCCGTGGGTTTTCGTACGGACACCCGGCCATGTGTATGCTATTCTACCCGGACTGACCCGGCTCTCCGGTCCTGTGCCGAGGTAAGAGTGATTCTTAGAATCTGTTGAGCATTACGCCTGTTTGAGAGCTTGCTGTTTTGCTATATTCTGTGGGGAATAAAGCGGACATTTATTCTAGCAGAATTAGTGTTTGAGAAGTGCTTGCTGTTTTGCTGTATTCTGTGGGGAATAATAAAAGGGCACAATTATTTTAGCAGAAACAGTGTTTGAGTCATTATTTGTCTGTCGCCGCTCTCACCCTGAAATAAACATATCATAAAACAGCGTCCTTGGCAAATAAAGTAATGATTAAGATAAATCATTCTTTTAAAATGTATGCATTAAATGTCATTTTTTAATCAAGAACCAGCTTAAAATGTAAGTTATCTCCTATCTCTATAGAGGATGGAAGAAAGTCAATGTCCTGTTGCATTTTGGGGGATCTCTGGCATGCTGGTTGAATATTTGGTCAAATGTTTACCTGTTTAGGCTAACCAAGTTCGTCATTGAGATGGAGTTCTTTAAACAAGTTGAAAAATTTGTAAAATATTCTTAAACCTGAAAAAGGAACACAGAATAACTATGAGATGTAACATTATCTACAGAGGCAAGAAACTGTTACATACAAAAATAGTAACAATTAAAGCCACAAGTGGCGTCGATCGGCCCTCGCAGCCAAGCGCCGCTCCGGCCTATTGGCCACCGCTGGGATTCGCGCACCGCCGGCCGCCCGCTACCGCAGATGCTGTCACGCATTTTGCCCTCCCGTCCACTAGGCGATTCACACGAACATGTTCGGCAGCGCTCCCCCACGACTCACAACAAATCTGGTGCAGATCGCTTGATCCAGTGAGGAGATACAGCCGTTGAATAATGATAATGCATTTGGCCACCGGACCGGACTAAATCGTTCGGCGGGCTGGATTCAGCCCGCGGGCCGTACGTTTCACACCCCCGGTTTAAACATTAGTATACCAATTTAATCAAAGGTATCTTACTAGCTGTTAATCCAGCTTAATGTGAAAAGTTAATTCACTCCTGAACGCATAAAGCCCTTAATAATCAAGCTCCATCATATATCAGAGCTCTGATTATCCCTTTTGTTCCTAAGAGAGCACTTTGCTCTCAGACTGCAGGTCTGCTGGTGGTTCCTAGAGTCTCTAAAAGTAGAATGGGAGGCAGATCCTTTAGCTATCAGGCTCCTCTCCTGTAGAACCAACTCCCAGTTTTGGTCCGTAATGCAGACACCCTGTCTACTTTTAGGACTAAGCTTAAAACTTTCCTTTTTGACAAAGCTTATAGGTAGAGTGGCTCGTTACCCTGAGCTACCTCTATAGTTATAATAATAATTTAACTTTATTGATCTCACAATGGAGAAATTCACTTCTGTATCTTAACCCATCCCCTTGGGGAGCAGTGGGCTGCCACTGTGCGGCACCTGGGGAGGAGTCGGGGATTAAGGTTCTTGCTCAGGGACCCAGAGTGGCAGTCTGTGGGAGTTGAACTCAGAACATCTGGGACCCAAGCTCAATGCTCTAAACAGCTGTGTTGTGTCTCATCTCTGTCTTTTGTAACCCCCAGTGGGTCAAGGCAGATGACCGTTCATACTGAGCCCGGTTCTGCTGGAGGTTTTTCCTTCACGTTAATGGGGAGTTTTTCTTGCTGCTGTCACTTCATGTTTGCTCAGTATGAGGGACTGCTGCAAAGCCATGTACAAAGCAGACGACTCTCCCTGTGGCTCTACGTCAGGAGTGAATGCTGCTTGTCACGACTTTGATGCAATTAACTGGTTCCCTTATATAGAAATTTTTTTGACCAATCTGTATAATCTGAGTTAATCTGTATATTCTGATTGATTTTGACATTGTAAAGTGCCTTGAGATTACATGTTTCATGATTTGGTGCTATATAAATAAAAATTGAAATGTATTGAATAAGAGTAAGTTTGTCAGTTTTCAAGCATAAGTGTATCTGTTCAACTTAACGCTTTATCGCCATTTGTATCATATTTGCTACATGGGTTTCTAGGGACTCTTTTCTTTGAACGTGAGCAATATTTACCTCAACAACCTGTTGGATATAATTTGATACATGTATTCTGCACCCTACTGGATTAACATTGCACTGCAGGCAGTTGTACAGCTTTTTTTTTTTCCTTTTCAAAATGTCTGTTTACGTGAGATGGGTCGCACGCGATTTGCAGGAACATTTTTTCCAGTTTTAGAGAAGTTAAGGCAACAATAACCAAAAAAATCTTATTCAGTTTTTTAGATTAATGCTTTATGTTTTGAGACATTGCCCAATTATTGTGATATTATTTATATCACAGTTAAACCGTGTTAAAATGTGTGTATCATATTTCATACTGCAGGTATATAAATTACTTACATCACTGAACAGTCATGCAACATTTTTGTAAAGTTATGTATGTCCTTCCTGCCTCAATTCAGCCACATACAATTTTTTAATTAATAATTATTATTAAATGCCATTTCATAATACATTTTGGATTCTTTCAACATAACAATCATTCTAAAACCATACTATTTGCGTTGTATTGAGCAGCAGTTTATGTAATTTTAGATAAGAATTGAGGAAGAAGAGAGAAAAAGAAACTACTGGGAAAACGTCATCAACATGATATTGGATGGCAATTAAAGTGACATAAAGCAGCTAGCAGAAGATGATGAGGATGATGATGAGGACTGGACTTCCAGTCCTCATCATCATTGAGCAGTGATGAGGAAGACTGTCAGGATCAAAGTGTAGCCCAGATAGGTATTGAAGTTGAGGTCCAAACAGCAACTCTGGACACAGTCAAAAATTATTCAGTGAAGATCAATGTGAAAAGGAAAGAATACAGAAGAAGGATAATACAATATCAAGCCCCAATCTTTCAATCTCATTGTAAGTGTTGGGGAAGGCAGAGAGAACAGGTGTGACATGACACCATACATGTATCAAGCAGTTTGTCACTGATGAAATGCTCCTGGTGATTGCAGATCAAACAGACATTTACAGTGTTCAAAAGGAGGGCAAGTCCATAAACAAAACTGCAAGGGAGGTAGAGCAGGTTCTAGGCATGGACATGCATATGGGGCTTGTACATATTTGTTGGTATTGAACCTGTTGTAAATGTGAAACGTGGGGATCGCAAATCCAAAACTCATATAATGGCTGCCAGACCAGCCATTGTTAAAACATTTAACAAGTTCATGGGAGGTATTGATCTCCTTGATATTTTATCTGCACTTTACAAGTTCAGCTTCAGATCCCGAACATGGTACATATACATATGATGGCACACTGTTACAGTAGCAGTCATCAATACTTGGAACCTTTACAGAAGAGATCACCTGAAGCCACAACCCTTAAAGAAAACCCATGATCTAACACTATTACGAAAGGGAAATAAGGTCAGGGGGTTTATTTTGATACAATACAGAAATATATTAATAGTTATTATAGTTTCATTCAGATCTACACAGATGCATCAAAAAAGTTTAGATAACAAGATAGGAGTATCTTTTATTGTTCCAGAGTTTCATATTACAGTAGGAAAGAGGACCAGTGATAAAATATCAGTATACACAGGAGAAATGATAGCAATTTTGTTTGCAGTACAATGGGTAGAGGAAATAAGACCTTAGAGAGTGATTATTTGTTCAGATTCATCTTCATCACTAATCAGTTTACAGAGAAGTCCCTCAGATTGTAGACCAGATATTTTGATATCCAGCAAACATTATACAGAATTCAAATGATGGGCATTACAGTCATATTCCCTCGTTTTACTAATGAGCTCGGATGTGTTCTGGTGCTTTGAAAGAAAGCTGAAAGCAGAATCAGCAGGTCAGACTTTTGTTTTAACAGAACAGATATTATCAGCCAGTAGAAACCTAAAAGTTTGCTGGTTTACTAGAAGAGGATTTGCTCAATACGTTTTAAATCCCTCGCATTAAAGGTGTTCATCAGTCTCTGATTAGGCTCATTAACGATGGCGTGTTTCTTCTTTACTGGTTTAACACATTTTAGACGTGATCACGTGAGGTTTTTAATAGCTGAGCTGATAAAAGACAGAAATATTCACCAGACTTATTACTTTGTAATAGCAGGACAGATTTAAATATTAAATAAAAGGAACGGAGCCTGTACAACTCTTGGTAAAAGGTGAGCTCAAAGTGCAGAAGCAAGACAAATGTTTTGCATAATTAGGAAGGAAAGTATGAGGAGGTGCAGAAAGGCAAAGCTGGACGGTAAAAGGAAATGCATTATTAAAATATGCCTGGCAAGAAAATGCAAGAAGGAAATGACACACAAGCGCTTTTATGATTAAGAGGACAATCATCCGTGAAGCAACAATCAGTCGCGTCTGTTTATCGGCTCAGATCTGCAGTCTGAAGGTAAAATACCACGGCCTGTATAGTCACTCCCAGGATCATAATCAGGTCAGAAATAGGAAACACTGATAACAGAAATGGTACATCCTTTGATATAAACATATATATATATATAAAATCTTGTAATTATATAATTTTCTCTTGGATTTAATTAAGAAACGCCCAGAAAGTGTTTCAGATATTAATATTGGCTTGTTGACGCCTGATTGGCCGACCAAAGATAATAAAAGAAATACGTTCAGGGAAGAACAACTGCGTGTCATAAAGTTTGCTGATTTAATACAAATAAAATGACCTCTCTCCTCCTGATTTACATTAAAATCCATCCAAAATTGTATTGCCGTATTTTTCTGACTATAATGTAGGGCTGGGCTATATGGATTTAAAAAGAAATCTCCGATTTTATCATACCAAATCCGATTAATCGATTTTTTCCTCCTTTTTGTTTCATAAAAAGAAATTAAAGTAATAATTTTAAAACCTTGCTTTTTATGTCAAGTATTTCGTCAGGGAGTTGACCTGAATTCAAAGTGCAAATAAAAACAAGCTGTGAAACATGCTTGTAAAACAAGATGGCAGCCGTGCCATTATAAACAATGAAAGTCTGACCCAATCTGTATAACATGATTGAACTTGATTTTGTAAAGTGCCTTGAGATGACATGTTTCATGATTTGGCGCTATATAAATAAAATTGAATTGAATTGAATATTTTTGTGGGTACCAGCACATATGGGAGTTAAAGGAAATGAAATGGCAGATAAGGCTGCAAAGGAGGCTACAACAAGAAAAGACATTGATGTGTCAGTTAAAATTAGTAAGATGGAAATAAAGAGCATTATTAAACAGAAGATGAAGGAAAGGTGGCAAAAGCAATGGGAGGAAGAGAAGAAAAGGAAGATGGTTTTACATGATTCAGAGGAGAGTGGGATAAATGAGATGGGCAGGGAGCAACAGAAGAGAAGAAACAATTATATCAAGACTTAGATTTGGGCACACAGGATTAAATAGTGCACTATTCAAAATGGGTAAACATAACAATGGCAGATGTGAATATTGTAAGCAACAAGAGACAGTTGAACACGTTATGGTATACTGTAGGAAGTATGAAAGAGAAAGGAGAGAAATGGTTCAAAATCTAAAAAAGGAAAGAATACAATTTGATTTGATAGAAATACTTAGAAAAAACTCAAGAGATAAGTGTTATGTAATTGTTTTTCATTATCTTAGATTAATAAATGTAATTGAGAAGATTTAAAATCTTATTTTGGTTTTGTTTATATTGTTTTGTCAATTTGATTGTGACTTGTTTTTTTTAGTATAAATAAGAAGTGGCCATTCTGATCCACACTCCATACCAGTTAGTGGCGGTAATGCAACATTTGGTTGCGTGCCAACCGGCAAAAAATTCCATAAAGAAGAAGAAGAAGACTTTTTTTTTTACTTTTAACAAAACTTTAATTACAAAAAGCCAAACAATTAAACAGTTTAGTTAAAAACAAGTGTCATTTACATAAAATTCTTAAATCAGGAGCTTGTTAAATTGAAGTTCTCCTCTTTCAGACACTTCACATAAAATATTTTTTAAACCCCACAACTGCATAAAATCCTCCATGTTCTGCGTGGCTCTGTGGAAGTGAAACTCCAGCCTAATCCTGGCTTTAACGTTGCACTTCCACAGAGCCACAGCATCAAGGTGAGGTCCTTCCTGCAGTCTGTCTCTACGGGACAAATAAATAGCCATCTTTGCCTCACTGATTAAAAAGTTTAAAAGTCTGGCCTTTGCCTTATTACTTTTATTTTGGCACACTCCTCCAATAAATAAAGAAGTACTAAAAACAGTGCCAAAAAGACTAAAAACATTTGTTAAAAGGCTAAAAATGGTTTTCAGTCTGTTACAGTCCATAAAAACATGAAAAACATTTTCAGACAGACTGCAGAAAGGACACTCATTTAAAACAGCCCGATTAATAACCGATAAAAACGAGTTTGTGGCGATGGCACCGTGTAAAATCCTCCATTGGAGATCACCAGTTCGCTTTTTAATTGGACGCTTATATAAAGTCCTCCACTGGGGTGCTCTACCAGCAAGTCTATCAGTCCATACACAGACTGCGCGGTTCTCAAGGTATCTTCGATTCATCACTTTAGAGCAGACTCTATAAACAGTTTTCTGGTCCATAGTGGATAAAACCATCTTCTGTGGGTCCAGGCTGGAGAGCAGAGGTCCACTTCTCTCCGGGAAACCAGGATCCAGGATCAGGCCGGGAAAGGAGTCCATCGGGTCTGGTTGGCTCTGTCCCTCACAGTAAGCACGGAGGAGGCTCCTCTCCTTGGCCGACATCTTTCCCCTCAGGAGGTCCAGGAAGCGCCGCACCAGCCTGGCAGACCGTACCCCCATCACAGAACCCATGGCCTCGACGTTGGAGAGGGACGGTCCTGCAGTCTCAACCAGCTGTTTCACAGTTATGGTCTTGGTTCGGTGCAGCGCCTCCGACAGCCCTGGTCCAGCGTCGTCACACACGTCCAGCCTGGACCCACAGATTAAAGGCTCCTGTAAAAGCCAGTGCAGAGAGTTAGTCGTTTGAGATGGCTTTAATTTAAACATGATTTAAAAACACCCTGATAAAACCTCGGCAATCCCCTTAACTTTAAAAGATTTTAATCAGTTAAAAACAGAGCCGCATCCAGCCCCAGTTTATTTACACGTCTAAAAATGCAGCTGGCCACGTCCCTCCACACAAAGTCAGAGGGCCCTGGCAGGTATTTCTGAACAAAACGTAATTTAAAAGCCACTGTTCTCCCAGCCAGGTGTACAAGGCCCTGGCCCCCCTCTTCTCTGGGTAAAAACAACACAGACTGTGGCACCCAATGAAACCTGTTCCAAAAAAAGTTGACAATTTTTGCTTGTATGTTGGCCAACAAACCAGACGGTGGGTCTAAACAGGAAAGTTTGTGCCACAGCTGAGATGCTACAAGGTTATTTAAAACCAAAACCCTTCCCCTGTGTGATATGTGGGAGTGTAGCCATCTCCACTTTTCTAGTTTACATTCTATTTTCTGTTCCATGTTTTCCCAGTTCTTTTTTTCAGTGTTTTTATTGCCTAAAAACAAACCAAAATATTTAAAACCATCTTTTTTCCATGAAAGTCCCTGAGGGAGAACCGGGAGCCCTTCACGCCATTCGCCCACTGCCAGGGCTTCACTTTTTCCCCAGTTCACCCTCGCAGAAGATAAAACAGAGAACTTAGTTGTTTTCTCATTCAGTACGTCGACATCTTGCTGGTTTTTAGTAAAAACAACAACGTCATCAGCATAGGCAGATAAAACCACTCTACTATTAAAACCAGGTAAAACCAAACCATGAACACTAGAACGTATCTTTTGAAGCAGGGGTTCCAGGGAGAGCGCGTAGAGCATCCCGGACAGGGTGCAGCCTTGGCGAACACCTCTACGCACCCTAAAAGGAGCACACAGACCACCGTTGATCTTTAGCATACTCTCAGTGCCACTGTACATCACCTTGATCTTGGCGATCAGACCAGCGGCGAACCCAAACCTCTCCATAGTTTTTCACAGGAAGCCGTGTTCGACGCGATCAAACGCCTTTTCTTGATCTAATGCAATCAAGCCTGTTCTTAAACCCAAAGAACCGGATACCTCCAAAACATCCTGAATTAGGTAGACGTTATCTACCATGGACCTGCTGGGGATGCAGTACGTCTGGTATCGGTGGATGACCTGCTCCATAGCTTCTCTCAGCAGAGTAGCCAAGGCTTTGGAGAGGATCTAGTAGTCGGTGCAGAGGAGAGACACAGGGCGCTAGTTCTTAATGTCCTGCAGGTTCCCTTTCTTGGGCAAGAGGGTGAGGACTGCCCTGCGGCACGAAAGCGGGAGTGACCAGTGGCCAAACTCTCATTATAGACCTACACCAGGTCTTCCGCCAGGATGTCCCAGTAGGCTTTGAAAAACTCTACCGTGAGACCATCGATGCCTGGGGCCTTCTGGCCCTGCATATTCAGGAGGGCTGTGTGGAGCTCATGTACCCCCAGGGGGCGCTCCAGCTGTACGTTGGTCTCCTCAGAGACCTGGGGCAGCCCACCACAGAACTCCCCAAACAGCTCCTTATACTCACTCTCAAACAGAGAAGAGTAAAACTCAACAGCCCTTCTCCTGATCTGGCCCAGTTCACTCACCTGCTGCCCTGTGTCAGATAGTAAAGAAATGGATCACCTTCCTCTGCCCGCGTTTCCTCTCCAAGCTGAAGAAGAAGCTAGAGGGAGCATCCATCTCTGTGATGTTCTGAACCCGAGACCTGACCAACACGCCTTGGACTTTAGACTCCAGCAGGTTGGCTAAAACTAGCCTTTTGGATTTGAGAGCTTCAATATGCTCTCGATTTCCTGTGGACTCACTTAAATGTTGTAGTTCCACTATATTCATCTCCAGATCTCTGATAGATCTGGTGACGTCACGAGTGACATTAAGAGTATGCTGCTGACAAAGTTGCTTGATCTGAACTTTTCCATGATCCCACCACTGCCTTAGACAAGTAAAATCACTCTTTCTTTGTCTAAAAACAGTCCAAAAATAACTTAAAGCTTCTCTAAAACTACGATCGTAAGTTAAAGCCAGATTAAAATGCCAGTAGGCGCTTTTAGGTAAAACGTTTGTGATAAAATCATTCCCTAAAAGCAAAGAGTGGTCTGTAAAAGCTACTGGTAAAATCTGACATGTTTTAAACACATAAAAATTATGTTTAAAACAATAAAAATGATCAATACGTGCTAAAGAGAGGCGGTTTTCTTTACTGTGGGACCAAGTGTACTGTCTGGAGCCTGTGTGCATCCTCCTCCACACGTCCACCAGGCCGTGAGACGAGACCAGCTGCCACATGGCTCGCTGGGAGGCTGGGTAAGGCTCTTTGTGATTCCGGTCTAACAATTCGTTTTCTGTACAATTAAAATCCCCACCTAAAAATACATAATCATCAGACCCGCAATCTCCCAACCTCTCCCCAATTTTCTCTAAAAAACGCTTCCTCTCTGCACCGACGTTAGGAGCATAAATATTGATAAAAACTACGTTGAAATGGTCAAACTGAGCTTTTACTAAAAGACACCTTCCCTGGACGATACTTTCTACATTAAAAGAGTTCGGGGTAAAAGCTGAGGAAAAGAGGAGGCCCAACCCAGAACTCTGGGAGGTGCCGTGGCTAAAAAAAAGCTTCTCCCTGCCATTCCTTGAGCCAGTCTGCTTCATTGCTTATATCACTGTGCATCTCTTGTAAAAAGATGTCTATACTTGTCCTGTTAGACCTCAGTGCTGCGTTTGATACAGTTGATCACAATATTCTCCTACAAAGACTTGAGCATACTGTAGGGATTAAGGGAAAAGCATTAGGCTGGTTTAAATCTTATCTGTCGGACAGATTCCAGTTTGTTCATGTTAATAATAAATCTTCCTCAAACTCTAGGGTCACCTGTGGAGTACCACAGGGTTCAGTCCTTGGACCAATTCTCTTTACTATATATATATGCTTCCGATAGGCAAAATTATCAGACAGCATGGGATTAATTTCCACTGTTATGCTGATGACACTCAGCTATATTTATCCATAAATCCTGATGAATCCAATCAATTACTTCGACTGCAGTCATGTCTTGATGACATCAAAAGCTGGATGACTTTAAATTTCCTGCATCTAAATTCTGACAAGACCGAAGTTGTAATCTTTGAGCCAGAGTCCTCAAAAAATAAACTTCTTAACCAATCACTTAATCTGGGTGGCATTAACCTGGCCTCTGGTAATAAAGTAAAAAATCTTGGTGTTATTTTTGACCAAGACATGTCATTTAAATCCCATATTAAACAGGTTTCCAGAGTTTCCTTTTTTCACCTCCGGAAAATCGCCAAAATTAGAAACATTCTGTCCAGGAGTGATGCCGAAAAACTGGTCCATGCATTTGTTACTTCAAGGCTGGACTATTGTAATTCTTTACTATCAGGAAGTCCACAAAATGCAGTTCAAAGCCTTCAGCTGATCCAAAATGCTGCAGCAAGACTTCTGATGAAAATCAACAAGAGGGATCACATTTCTCCAATTTTAGCCTCCCTTCATTGGCTTCCTGTTAAATCAAGAATAGAATTTAAAATTCTTCTTCTAACGTATAAAGCCCTTAATAATCAAACTCCATCATATATCAGAGCTCTGATTACCCCGTATGTTCCTAACAGAGCACTTCGCTCTCAGACTGCAGGTCTGCTGGTGGTTCCTAGAGTCTCTAAAAGTAGAATGGGAGGCAGATCCTTTAGCTATCAGGCTCCTCTCCTGTGGAACCAACTCCCAGTTTTGGTCCGTGAGGCAGACACCCTGTCTACTTTTAAGACTAGGCTTAAAACTTTTCTTTTTGACAAAAATTATAACTAGTGGCTCATGTTACTCTCAGCTACCTTTATAGTTTTACTGCTATAGGCTTAGGCTACTGGAGTATATCAGGATCTAATTTTCTCACTCTATTGAGTTCTACTGTTCTTCAATTATGCATTATGTGTTGTCATTTCTGCTTTAACTTTCTGTTCTCACTCTTTTCTCTTCATAGTAGGTACACCTGGTCTGGCGTTCTGTTAACTGTGACATCATCCAGAGAAGACGGCTCACCCGCTACTACCATCTAATGTAGAACAGATTACTAGATCAATGTGTGCTTCTGTGCTTTTTTGTTTCTCTTGTTGTGTCTCTGTTCTGTCTTCTGTAACCCCAGTCGGTCGAGGCAGATGACCATTCATACTGAGCCCCTTTCTGCCGGAGGTTTTTCCTTCCCGCTAATGGGTGGTTTTTCTTCCCACTGTCGCTTCATGCTTGCTCAGTATGAGGGATTGCAGCAAAGCCATATACAATGCAGACGACTCTCCCTGTGGCTCTACGCTTCCCCAGGAGTGAATGCTGCTTGTCGGGACTTTGATGCAATCAACTGGTTTCCTTATATAGGACATTTTTGACCAATCTGTATAATCTGACCCAATCTGTATAATATGATTGAACTTGACTTTGTAAAGTGCCTTGAGATGACATGTTTCATGATTTGGCGCTATATAAATAAAATTGAATTGAATTGAATTGAAAAATAAAACACTGATTATTTTCTGTTTTACTGTTTTGTAAATCATGGTGCGTTTAACAGCCTCCCTAGCTCCATTAACATTTAAAGAAGCTATTCTAAAATGATTCATGTTGGGTAAAAGGCTAAAAACAACACCATAATAAAATACGCACAATAAAAATAATAAGGAGAAGCTAATGCTCATCATTATATTCAAAATTGTTTTCTCACTTTTCTCATAATTTTCTTTAGTCTAAAAACCTCTTGATCAGAAAACCCAGACTCTTCTTTTCTTCTAATATAATACCTTGCAGAGAAATAAAATATTTTTAAATTGGGAAAATATTTTTCTACTTTTATCCCTCTTAATCCTTTTGTTTCCTGGAGAAAATGATTAAAAGATTCAACAGGATAACGTGGCTCTGCACTGCTACCCTGGGATAGAGACACCTCACTGCTGTCAGACAGCTCACCCTCACTATCACTGCTGTCTGACACATCTTTTCTCTCTGTGGCCAGCTTGCTGACCTGCTTACCGCTCTGAACAGCAGTCATCACATTTTTTCTCTTACTGCGCCTTTTTTAATTCATAGGCGCCTCCTGCTCCATCACCTGCTCTCCCTCGCCTTTCTCCTCCACAGGAACCACCACAGGCTCCCCCACAGGAGCCACCACAGACTCCTCCACACTCACCTCCCCTCCACTTGCCACCACCTCACCTTTCCCTCCCTGCTCTCCACACACACCAGTCACCTCACCACCAGTCTCACCCTCCTGGTCTTCACACACATCATCCTGCTCCATCTCACCCTGAGTCTCCACTTCCTCACCAGTCACACAAGTTTCCCCACCACCACACACCACCGTGCTGCCCTCACTCACCACGCAATCACTCCTTTGTGGATCAGATTTTTTATCCACAATTTTCTCCTCCACTAAACTCCTCTGCTGGTCTCCAGCGACCGGAGCCAACGCCACGGCTTCCTCCGCGGCTACGCTGGAGTTCCCCGCAGCGCCAGACTCCTCCACCGCAGCAGGAGCTCCAGCCTTGCCAGACACACCCACCTGCTCCCTGGCTGCCGCAGGCTGCTGCTCCGCGGAGCCCAACGGAGCCGACCCGGCTCTGTTTGGGCACGATTTTATCAAATGTTCCTCCTGTCCACAGCCGAAGCACTTCATGCCGGATGAGGTGGCAAACAAGACGTAGTCAAATTTGTCCACTCTCACCCGGAAACGCAGGTTTAGCTCCTCGTCACGGTTGTTGAGGATCATGAAGAGTTGTCTCCGGTGGGAGACAACATGCTTCAGCAAAGGTGATTTACACCCCGACAGAATCTTTTAACGGGGGAAACCACCTTTCCATGACGAGAGAGCTCTTTAACAAGAAACTCGTCGCTAATGAACGGAGGGACATTTGATAAAATCACCCTGGTAGCGGGCTGCGTGAGCGGCGACACCTGAAGGAACGAGCCGTTCACAGACATGCCCGACTCGACCAACAGGTTCGCCTGCTCAACCCGCTCAACAAAACAACACCGCGGCTCCGTTCATGCGAGCCGCGGACTTGATGGATCCATGACCAATTACCTCACCCACCGCCAAACAAACGTGCTCCACGCTGCACAGAGACCCGGCACTCACCTTGATGCCGTTCCTCCGTGTCAGCGCGGAGAAGACGCCAGAACCACCACCCACCACCATGGCATTCAAGACGCCGACCTGCCGCCGGACAAAACCCGACGGCCACTAGACCCCACAAAACCCACCAAAAAACCCTAACAACCAAAGTAAAACAACTATATACACAATATTTACACTCACCCGGTGAAAAAGGACAGAAAAAAGTAAGAAAAACCACTCAAACAGATTTTCTCACTCGCTCTCTCTTCCGCTCCTTCACACTCACTCCTCCCACACGAAGAAGAAGAAGACGAAGATTTTTAACAAAACATTTATTGATACAATAAAATAACAAATCACTGCTAAACAATGATCAGAACAACTTTAAAGAGGTAATTATTTACATTAGGTGCTTGTTATATATTAGTACACTATATTAGTACAGTATATTAGAAACCTTGCATAAAACCTCCTTAAAACCCCACAATTGCACAAAATCATTTAAGTTGCCAGTGGCTCTGCCAGTGGCTCTGTGGCTCTGTGTCCAGTCTGATCCTGGCCTTTACATTGCACTTCCACAGAGCCACGGCATCGAGATGAGGTCCAGCTTGCAGTCTGTCCCTTCGAGATATATAAATAGCCATCTTTGCTACTGCAATTAAAAAATTTTAAATTTGGGATTCTAACTTATAGGCCTTACAGTAACGTACACCATTAATAAAAAGAGAAGTGGTAAAAACTACACCAAAGAGGTTAAAACACTCATTAAAAGGTTAAAGAATGTCGACAATCGTACACAATCCATAAAAACGTGAAAAACATTCTCTGACATTCTGCAAAAAGGACACATTTAAAACCCCGGGTGTAATGACTGATAAAAACGAGTTTGTTGCAATGGCTCCGTGAAGGATTCTCCATTGAAGATCACCAGTTCTTTTTCTAATCGGAGGCTTATATATAGACCTCCACTGGGGTTTTTGTCCTCCAAACTTGTCGTCCCACACGCTCTCTGGCCTTTTTTGCAGAGTTCTTTTGTTGAAAATCTTGACCAATGTCCTGTACAGCACTTTTGGTCCTGTGCTGCACAATTTCATATTTGAGTTTATGTTTTGTAGCAGAGGGCCACTTTCCTCCGTAAGATCAGGATCTAGGTGGATGTCCGGGAATGGGTCTGCAGGGTCTGATGGGTTTTCTCTTGAAAAAAACAGCTGCAACAGACGCCTCTCTCCAGCTGTCATCCTCTCTCTCACCAAGTCCAAGTATCGCTGTAACAACCTGGCAGACCGGACTCCGAGCAGCAAACCAACATCTCTGACGTTGTCGAGGTTTGGTCCAGCCACCTACACCAGATGCCTTAGGGTCACTGTCCCGGACCTGCACAGCGCGTCCGACAGACCCGGTACTTTGCTGCCACAGACGTCCAGTCTCGCTCCACAGACCACAGGTTCTTCTAAAAACCAATGCAGAGAGTTAAACGTTTCTGGTGTTTTTATTTTAAAAAGAGCACAGGATTTAAAAACACCCTGATAAAACTGAGGCATCCCTTTTAACTTTAAAAAACTAAAATTGGTTAGAAGCAGAGCAGCATCCAGCCCCAAGTTATTTACACGTCTGAGAATACAACTGGCCACATCTCTCCACACGGTGTCAGGAGGCCCTGCCAGGTACTTCTGGAGAAATTGCATACGGTAAGTAGCTGTTCTGCTTGCCAGGTGGACCAGGCCCTGGCCCCCCTCCTCCTTTGGTAAAAACAAAACAGACTGTGGCACCCAGTGTAAACCATTCCAAAAGAACTCGACCATCTCGGACTGTAACTTTACCAGCAATCCCGGCGGTGGGTCCAAGACAGAAAGCTTGTGCCACAGCTGTGAAGCAACTAAATTGTTTAAAACCAACATCCTGCCTCTATATGACATCTGAGGGTGTAGCCACTTCCACTTAGCAAGTTTAGTCTTGACTTTTGTTTCCATGTCTTCCCAGTTTTTCTGTACAGTGGTTTTGTCCCCCAGATAAACGGCAAGGTATTTAAAGCCGTCTGTCTTCCATTGCAGATTTTGAGTGAGAACCGGACGCCCTCCATGCCACTCACCTGTGGCGAAGGCTTCTCTCTTAGCCCAGTTCACCCTCGAGGCAGACAGGATAGAAAAATTATTGGTAATTTTGTTTAAAACATCGACGTCTTGTTGGTCTTTTATAAAAACGACAACATCGTCAGCGTAGGCAGATAAAACCATCTTTCTATTAAAACCGGGTAAAACCAGACCTTGAACACTTGCACGTATTTTCTGGAGGAGGGGTTCCAGGGAGAGTGTGTAGAGCATCCCCGAGAGAGCACAGCCCTGCCGAACGCCTCTACACACTCTAAAAGGAGCACACAGGCTACCATTGATCTTCAGCACACTCTCAATGTTATTGTACATCACCTGGATCTTGGCTATGAAACCAGCGCCGAACCCAAACCTCTCCATGGTTTCCCAGAGGAAGCTGTGTTTGACGCGGTCAAATGCCTTTTCTTGATCTAGTGCGATCAAGGCCGTGTTCAAACACAATGAACCGGAGACCTCCAAAACATCCCGAATTAGGTAGATGTTATCTACCATGGACCTGCCGGGGACGCAGTAGGTCTGGTCCCGGTGGATGACCTGTTCCATTGCTCCTCTCATCCTGTTTGCAAGGGCCCTGGAGAGAATTTTGTAATCCGTGCACAGAAGAGACACGGGACGCCAGTTCTTTATGTGCTGCAAATTGCCTTTTTTTGGCAGGAGGGTGATGACTGCCCTGCGGCATCACAGTGGGAGCAAACCAGTGGTCAGGCTTTCATTGAAAACATCCAGCAGGTCCCCTGCTAAGATGTCCCAGTATGCCTTGCAAAACTCGACGGTGAACCTGTCGATGCCTGGGGCCTTCTGCCCCTGCATGCTCTGGAGGGCCGTGTGGAGCTCTTGAGCCCCCAAGGGGCGCTCTAGCTGGGTGATTGTCCCCTCAGCGACATGAGGTTTTCAATAACCTCAGCATTTTTAAAAGGTTTATACAGTACCATACACATTTACCATCATAATCCCAGAAGTTCTACATTTTTATTCAGTGAATACACTAACTTAGTTACATTTCCCTGGCTTGATTTTACTACTTAAAAACCTTTTGCAACAATGGTAACCACAATAAGATTAAACTCGTAAAGTGTTGGTCATACTGGACAGTAGCAGCATACATATCTGAGCTGTGTGATTCAGAATGTCCCAGTGCATCCATGACTGCCCTCGGTGCTACCAGTTGTTCGGGTCTCAACACAAGCTGTCACGCATTTTTCCCGCCCGTGCACCAGGCGATTCACACGAACACGTTCGGCAGCGTGGTTCCTAAAGTCTCTAAAAGCAGAATGGGACGCAGATCCTTTAGCTATCAGGCTCCTCTCCTGTGGAACCAAATTTGTTCCGTGAGGCAGACACCCTGTCTACTTTTAAGACTAATCTTAAAACTTTCCTTTTTCCATCCATCTATCATCATCTTCAGCTTATCCGGGGTCGGGTCACGGGGTAGCAGCTTCAGTAGGGAGGCCCAGCTTCACTTGCTGCTTCCTTTTAGATAGTAAGTCTTATCCATCTGCAGGTGAAGTCGGGCACATTCAAGTGGGAGAGCTCTGTCCTTTTCATAGAAACCAGCTTGTTGTCCAGATGAACACAGATATATAGTTATAATAATTTACCTCTTCTCTAAGGAAAACAATTTTTTTGGCTTTTTAACTGTTTCTCCTAAAATCTGCAACCATGTCCTTTGCCTCGGCTGTCTCCACCGCTGCTGCAGCTCCTGCCTTCGCTGTCTCCGCCACTGCTGCAGCTCCTGTTTTGGCTGTCTCCGCCATTGCTGCAGCTCCTGCCTCGGCTGTTTCCGCCGCTGTTGCAGCCCCTGCCTCGGCTGTTTCCACCGCTCCTACCACTGATCCCGCCACAGTTTCTGTCGCCCCATCACCTGCGGCAGCCTTCAATTCAGGGACGTCCGAGGCGGTCCAGGGGAACCCGCCTCCAGCCAAGGCTCCAGAGTTCTCTGAGGCGGTCCAGGGGAACCCGCCTCCAGTCAAAGCTCCAACGTCCTGTGAGGCGGTCCAAGAGGACCCTTCTCCACTCTCAGCTCCAGAACTCTCCGAGGATCCTTCAGTGGAGTTCCACGGCAGGAGAACAAGGGCAAAACTCCACTGCCAGCTACCTGAGATCCGCCCGCCTCTGTTCCAACCACGGTGGGGCCGCTCTCCGCGACGACCGCCACCAGAGACCCTGGTGTTTCGCCGGCAGATGACGTCGCCCACCGCGACGCCCGCCGGCTGAGACTCTACTGCTCTGCCACCTGCTGACCCTGCTCCGCCGCCTGCCGCGCCCAGGCCGTCCTCCACGGAGCCCGCCGAGGACTCTCCTACTCCGCCGCCTGCCGCGCCCAGGTCGTCCTCCAGGTCTTCCTCCACGGAGCCCGCCGAGGACTCTGCTGCTCCGCCGCCTGCCGCGCCCAGGACGTCCTCCGTCATTCCCAAGCCGCCGCTCAAGAGGCGTCGCTCCCAAGCCCGCCGCTCTCAAGTCATCGCCAGAGCCCGCCGGTGCACCCAAGTCACCGCCTGTGTCCTCTGGCGCTCTCAAGTTCCTGAGTTCCACGCTCTCAAGTTCCCGAGTTCCACGCTCTCAAGTTCCCGAGTTTCACGCTCTCAGGTTCCCGAGTTCCACGCTCTCAAGTTCCCCGAGTTCCAGCGCTGTCAAGTTTCCCGAGTTCCAGCGCTGTCAAGTTCCCCGAGTTCCAGCTCTGTCAAGTTCCCCGAGTTCCAGCGCTGTCAAGTTCCCCGAGTTCCAGCACGCTTCAAGAAGTTTCTGAGTTCCAGCGCGCTTCAAGAAGTTTCTGAGTTCCAGCGCGCTTCAAGAAGTTTCTGAGTTCCAGCGCGCTTCAAGAGGTTTCTGTTCTCCCGGCACCTTTTGTTGGAGTCTGACCCCCCGTCCTGTCCTCCCTCCGCCCACCCGGGATGGGTGTTCTTGTTTTTGAACTAGTGTTTTGTTTAGGCCGCCTGGGATTCGGCCTGGGGGGAGGGGGGGTGATGTCAGGATGCAGTTCTTCCCTCTACACCATGGACAGTTCCAGAGCCTTCCACTACCTTCTCTTCCCTGCTTCACTCCATGCTGGATCAGTTTCACCTGCTGCAATAATCAAGTCTGGACTCATTCCACCTGTTCAACCTCCTACATAAACTCCTCTCATTTCTGCTTTCGCTGCTGGTTCGACAACGTCCTTCCTGTGTCTGCTCACGCCTCACATCTCCCAGCGTCCTTCATCCCACATCGTGTGCCCCTGTCTCCAGCCAGCCCTGTGTCTGCCTACCAGCCTTCCTTCGTCTCTGCCTTCCTGCCTGCGTTCCCTCAAGTCCTCCGGCTTCGGCTCCACTACGTCCTCCTGCTCCAGCCACCGTCAACATCACTCCGCTGCCATCTGGTACAGTCTGCTGGTTTCCTTTTCCACCACTCATCTCCTTCAAATAAACTCTGAAACGAAGCTCTGTGTCTGGCTGAATTCAGGCTCAGTAACCAGTACCTGACAGTGTTTGGCGATTGAATGAAGAATCCAAAGATCACAAAGACAAACACCATTTGTGGAACATGATGACGAAGGATGGATACACGCCGTCTGGAAATAAAACTTTCATAAAACAACTTGCATCAAATTATCAATTGAAAGCATTTTTTTACAACGCCATAGTTTAGTACAGAAAGGTCAACACAGGCTTGTGGGATGCTGTGTCAAGACAAGAGTTAGACATACAGGGGTTGGACAATGAAAATGAAACACCTGGTTTTAGACCACAATAATTTATTAGTATGGTGTAGGGCCTCCTTTTGCGGCCAATACAGCATCAATTCGTCTTGGGAATGACATATACAAGTCCTGCACAGTGGTCAGACGGATTTTAAGCCATTCTTCTTGCAGGATAGTGGCCAGGTCATGACGTGATGCTGGTGGAGGAAAATGTTTCCTGACTCGCTCCTCCAAAACACCCCAAAGTGGCTCAATAATATTTAGATCTGGTGACTGTGCAGGCAATGGGAGATGTTCAACTTCACTTTCATGTTTATCAAACTTATCTTTCACCAGTCTTGCTGTGTGTATTGGTGCATTGTCATCCTGATACACGGCACCTCCTTCCGGATACAATGTTTGAACCATTGGATGAACATGGTCCTCTAGAATGGTTCGGTAGTCCTAGGCAGTGACGCGCCCATCTAGCACAAGTATGGGGCCAAGGGAATGCCATAATATGGCAGCCCAAACCATCACTGATCCACCCCATGCTTCACTCTGGGCATGCAACAGTCTGGGTGGTACGCTTCTTTGGGGCTTCTCCACACCGTAACTCTCCCGGATGTGGGAAAAACAGTAAAGGTGGACTCATCAGAGAACAATACATGTTTCAAATTGTCCACAGCCCAAGATTTGCGCTCCTTGCACCATTGAATTTGACGTTTGGCATTGGCACGAGTGACCAAAGATTTGGCTATAGCAGCCAAGCCGTGGATAATGACCCTGTGGAGCTCCTGACGGACAGTTTTGGTGGAAACAGGAAAGTTGAGGTGCACGTTTAATTCTGCCGTGATTTGGAGAGCCGTGGTTTTATGTTTTTTGGATAGAATCCGGGTTAGCACCCGAACATCCCTTTCAGACAGCTTCTTCTTGCGTCCACAGTTAATCCTGTTGGATGTGGTTCATCCTTCTTGGTGGTATGCTGACATTACCCTGGATACTTTGGCTCTTGATACGTCACAAAGACTTGCTGTCTTGGTCACAGATGCGCCAGCAAGACGTGCACCAACAATTTGTCCTCTTTTGAACTCTGGTATGTCACCCATAATGTTGTGTGCATTGCAATATTTTGGGCAAAACTGTGCTCTTACCCTGCTAATTGGACCTTCACACTCTACTCTTATTGGTTCAATGTGCATTTAATGAAGATTGGCCACCAGGCTGGTCCAATTTAGCCATGAAACCTCCCACACTAAAATGAGAGGTGTTTCAGTTTCATTGTCCAACGCCTGTACTTTATGCTTCATGAGTCCAGAAAAGGTCCAGATATGTATCCAGATGTTACCATAGAGTCTCTGTGTGGTCTAATAAGCTTTAGCATATTACAGCGGGAGGTGTTTTACTGGAAGGTAATTTTGCTGTCAAAAAAAGGGCATAAAGTGTCTAAAGCCTGGAGCCCAGCCAACCTTATTATATAGGGCTCGTTCTTCGAAAGTCGCTAACTCACCTAGATATGACTATTGATGATTTGGCGTGATCTTGGATTGTTTGGTTCTTCGATGTTCATCTTGGACTTGCTGTAATAGCAATTTAGATTAACCCTGCTCGCAAGCAAGCTTATTTAATGTTAAGATTAGATCGCTCCTCTATAAGCAGTAAATGGGGAATCAATTGTAGCAGTATCTAGTCCATTTTTATGACATACTTGTTGCAGAAGGTGCAGGGGGGGTTGTCATTCCAATTACAGTGTAAAAAGTATAATGTGATTATTAAGTCACAGCAACACATTTTATATTAACTAAAAGTTTATAAGTTTTCACTTTCACAAATGGTTGAAATTAGCATTCTGTGGAGACCTGCAGGGTATTACACCTATTCAGACCAGTACAACAGGAGAAAATACCTACCTACTTTAGCAATATTCCACATGTGTATGTTGTGTAACAACTTTCGTAATTCCTAACAGAGTACTTCGCTCTCAGACTGCAGGTCTGTTGGCGGTTCCTTAAGTCTCTAAAACAAGAATGGGAGGCAGATGATTTAGCTATCAGGCTCCTGTCCTGTGGAACCAACTTTCACTTTTGGTCCATGAGGTAGACACCCTGTCTACTTTTAAGACTAATTTTAAAACTTTCCCTTTCCATCCATCCATCATCTTCGGCTTATCCGGGGTCGAGTCGCGGAGGAAGCAGCTTCAGTAGAGAGGCCCAGACGTCCCTCTCCCCGCCCACTTGGGCCAGTTCCTCCGGGGGAATCCCAAGGCGTTCCCAGGCCAGCCGAGAAACATAGTCTCTCCAGCGTGTCCTGGGTCTTCCCCTGGACCTCCTCCCGGTGGGACGTGCCCGGAACACCTGACCTGGGAGGCATCCAGGAGGTATCCTAACCAGATGCCCGAGCCACATGTAGGAGCAGCGGCTCTACTCTGAGTCCTGTCTTGTTGTGTCTCGGCTCTGTCTTCTGTAACCCCCAGTCGGTCGAGGCAGATGACCGTTCATACTGAGCCCGATTCTGCTGGAGGTTTTTCCTTCCTGTTAATGGGGCTTGCTCAGTATGAGGGATTGTTGCAAAGCCATGGACAATGCAGACGACTCTCCCTGTAGCTCTACGTTTCTCCAGGAGGGAATGCTGCTTGTCGGGACTTTGAAGCAATCAACTGGTTCCCTTATATAGGAAGTTTTTGACCAATCTGTATAATATGATTGAATTTGACTTTGTAAAGTGCCTTGAGATTACATGTTTCATGAATTGGCGCTATATAAATAAAATTGAATTGATTACCACACTAAGCATGAGAATTCTCTGTCATGAAATCTGCTCCTCTAAATACTCTTCCTAATGACCAGATGAGAATCATATGTGCAGCCACTCTTTCCTGGTGTCACCCTGAGGAGAGAGAGGTAAGTGCATACATATGCACAGCCTGATCACAGTTCCTTGGATACAAGAGATTTTAAATGGTCAAGGAGTTGATCAATAATCAGAAAGTTTCTTACTCCTCCTCTGCCAGTATTTGGGTGTGAGAAAATATAATAATTAGAAAGTAATGATAATTTTACATGAATGTAATCCTCCAGGTGCAGTAAGGTTTCTGTGTGACAAAGAAAAGACGTTCTCAAACAAAATCTTTGAAGACAGTCATCAATCATTCCTGTTACATGTGTTCATATTCTTATAATGTGAAAAATGCTTGTGCTATCAAAGCTGGTTGACATTTTAAGCCGTTAGGAGCTTCAAACTATACTGCTATCATGCTCTTTTCTTTTCTGGCCAACCCTGCAGATTGTCCTAGTCTCTATCAGATCAGCTCTTTTGATTTTATTCTGGTAATAATTTCAACTGGTAGAAGAGCTACACATGAAAATGCAGTTATATTTCATTCCACAGCTCTTCCAGTAATGTTAACCATAACAGCACAGTTATTATAAAAAATTCTACATTAGCGATATGAAAACTTAGGAGTAAAAAAACGGGGAGGGAGATTGGAGAACAAGCAGATGATCTCAAGGACAGCTCTAGCTTTTAGTAAGGTCATAACTGTGATGCACTAATGCTTCCCTCAGCATATGGGACACCTTCACGGTTTATAGGAGGAACCCTGAGGGAGATGGCCAGCTTGAGTTGACCGCTCTCTGGGCTTCAGGGAAGCCTGAGCCCTTCATTCCTAGACAGCCTGCCCTTTTTAAAATACAATCACAGAGTGTGAGTGGCAGTCTCACCATCGTCTGTCTCATCACTACGTACACATTCACAAATGCAGCCCAATTTGGTTTCTCTGCAGCAATAACCTCAATGTCAATTCATAAACCCTATTGTTTGTTTGTCAGAATTCTTAAAGCTATAATTTCTTCTGCATTGAAAACTAATATATAAGTGGGGGCTCTCCTTTTTTAGGCAATGCAAGACAAGTTTAGTACATTCCAGTAATGTACTAAATAATGTATAGGTGGTGCTGGTAGCCACCAGAATTCAGTTAAATTAAATTTTATTTATATATTGCCAATTCATGAAACCTCTCATGGCACTTTCCAAAGTCAAATTCAGTCAGAGTATAAAGACTTTATCAGATTATACAGATTGGTCAAAAGAAAATATTATCTAAGGAATTCCAGTAGATTGTATCAAGTCTTGACAAGCAGCATTCACTCCTCCTGAAGGAGCGTAGAGCCACAGGGACAGTCGTCTGCATTATCCATGGCTTTGCAGCAATCCCTCATACTGAGCAAGCATGAAGCAACAGTGGAAAAGGAAAACTCCTCTTTAACGGGAAGAAAAAACCTCCAGCAGAACCAGGCTCAGTGTGAACGGTCATCTGCCTCAACAGACTGGGGGTTAGAGAAGACAGATCTAGGAATCTTTTCTATGTTATATGGTAATAGCGAGTGTCTTCCCTAGATGATCTCACAGCTAACAGAACGCCAGACCAGGTGTACCTACTATGAAGAAGAAAAAAAGACAGAACAAAAAGGTAAAAGCTGAAATGAGAATAAACAATGCAAATTGGAGAACAGTAGGAGAACTCAGCAGAGTGAGAGAAAAAGACCGTGATGTCCTCCAGCAGCCTAAGCCTATAGCAGCATAACTATAGAGATAGCTCGGGGTAACTTAAGCCACTCTAACTATAGGCTTTGTCAAAAAGTAAAGTTTTAAGCCTATAGTCCGTGGGCCAGAATCTGTAGGACGTCTCCTTAAAAACCTTTGTATGAACTGTCAGGGGGCAACTTTCTTGCACTTGGATAAGTTGCTACACAAGGGCTTGATGGATGGACTGGGCTATTTCTTTTTCCTTGCCATCAAGATCTCTGCCAACTGCCACCAGAAAATGGTATTATTCGGCTTTCTTCGTCTGGAAACAGATGCATACAACACCTTACGGGCGCAGCCATGATGAACTGGTTGAACTCGCACATCTAACAATACAGCGATCTGATTGGCTGAGCAGCAAAACTCGAATGACGTGACCTCTTGGACTGGAGCGCAACAGTTTAGATTTTTTATCGGCTATAACTTATTAATGTTAAAATTAAAGTGAAAACGCAGGAACATTCTTTTTTTTTTAGATCACTGCTATGTGTAGCAACTTATCCAAGTGGAAGATCCACTTCCAGACAGTTCATACAAAAAGTCATCCTACAGATTCTGGCCCACAGTCTACTAGTCTTAAAAGTAGACAGAGTGTCTGCCTCACAGACCAAAACTGGGAGTTGGTTCCACAGGAGAGGAGCCTGATTGCTAAAGGATCTGCCTCCCATTCTACTTTTATGGACTCTAGGAACCACCAATAGACCTGCAGTCTGAGAGTGAAGTGCTCTGTTTGGAACATATGGGATAATCGCTGGTGAAGGTTTTCAGTCATCCAGGTCATGGTCATTCCAAAAAAGTAAAAAACAAAGCAACTGGACTTGTTTTCCGTAGTTGAAGACGTTTCGCTTCCTCTCCAGGAAGTTTTCTCAATTCAAAAAATCTGGAGTAATGTGGAGCACCAAGCTTTATACTACTTCTCAAACAAAATCCTTGTAGTGGCTTAAGCCGGGCGTACACTGTACGATTTTTTCAGTCGTGGTACTTATATACATCTCAAACTGTGCAACGGAACCGCGGGGTTTAAAAGTTCACCGCTCACGATCTGTGCGGCGCGACGCTCGGACGAGACCGGACTGCTAACACTGTACGTCGTGTCCCCTCTGGGACCGCTCGCTGTGGTGGCAGAGGCAGGCGAGCGACGGTGGGTGACAGGGACCCAGAGCAGGGGTTCGAGCCCAGCTCTGGCGAGGCCCGCAGGAGGCACCGGGCGTCGGGGGAACGGAGGGGAGAGAGAGGAGAGACGAGACACATTGGCGGCCGCGCGGCACGGCAGGTCGCCTGGCCCGCACCCACCCCCCCCCAGCAAGCGGAGGAGTGCCGAAACCGGCGGCCAGCGCGTTGCGCGGACCGCGGAGGAGTGCCGAAACAGGCGGCCAGCGCGTTGCGCGGACCGCGGAGGAGTGCCGAAACAGGCGGCCAGCGCGTTGCGCGGACCGTGGAGGAGTGCCGAAACAGGCGGCCAGCGCGTTGCGTGGACCGCGGAGGAGTGCCGAAACAGGCGGCCAGCGCGTTGCGCGGACCGGACGGCTCGCCCTCCCCAACACCGGCCGGAGGTTGCTTCAGGGACGCCCGCTTCCCTCCCTCCGCTGGCGGGGACGGAGAGGAGGGGAGGGCGCCCCCTCGTAGCTCTGCTTGAACAGCAGGATGCGCTCACGAAAACCTCAAGACAGCCGACTGAATTTCAAACATGTTTGATTTTCACGATCGTCCGATTCCTGATCGGGAGGTAGTCGAGAGAAGCCAGTCCCCCCTCCTCCCCCCCTCTACGATCAAGCTGAAATTCGGCCCGATTCAAAAAATGCTCGCACGACTGAAGAATCGGCCCAAAAAGGGGAAAAACTCGTACAGTGTACGCCCGGCTTTAGGTAACATGCAAATTCAACTGAAACAGGTCCACCCTTTAGTAAGGGCAGTCGTCCAATGGAGACCATTCACCAATGGAGAAACTAAACAACCTCTCCACAGACGCATGGCTCAACACAGGAGAGCTACCTCGTCAGGTCAAGACTCTACTGTCCACCTACACCTTAAGGACAAAGGACACTCTTTTGATGACCAAAATGTTCACATTTCGGACAAAGAAGACTATTGGTTTGAAAGTGGTGTGAAGGAAGCCATCTACGTTAAGAGAGAAAAACCAACCTTAAACAGAGGAGGAGGCCTTAGGTTCCAACTCTCAAAAACTTACAATACAGCTATAGGATTAATTCCGGCCAATCATCACCTCAATTCTCACCCTCATATGGGTGATCAAAACATCATTCCCTTAAGCCAGGCCAATAACAACCCCAACGACTCCTCATTACAGAGGAGTGTGTAATGAATTGTTTAACAGAACCCGATATTCAACCAGACACGGAGCATGTGCTTAAAGGGTTTATTTACAGAAGATCCAGAGGAACAGAAAACCCTGTGGTTTAAATGACTGAAAAAAATAGGCAGACAGGGCTCCAGCAGCTGACCAGTCCAGTACTGGGAGAATGCAGTCCAACCATAAGAAAGTTCCCCAGAGGCAGTCCAGAGTAACAGGGAGCTCCCGGCAGACTCAAAAAACAAAAAGGCAAAGAACAGGTCGGGCACAAAACAGGCAGACAGGCAGGGACTCAAAAAATAAGAAGAGGCTGGAAAGCTCTTACCAATAGCATGTGTGAAGAGATGAGTAGAGATACGAAGAGAGACGTTCTGGCAGAGTGCAGGGAACTGAGACGGATATAAATAGGCTTGCTGACAGGTGAAGAGGGAGGGACTAATTAACCAAAACCAGGTGGGAGTAATCAAGAAGGGAAAAGACTAGAAGGCTGAACGGACAGAACTAAGATGAACAACTACAGAGCAAAAATAACCATAAAGAGAAAACCCAAGATAGAAAACAAGGCTAAGACTGAACAGAACACAAGCTTTAATCAAATCTAATAAAGAAGACCGGATAACTAAAACAGTTAAGGCTAAACATGAATCCAATACAATACAAAACTGGAAACAGAAATAAACTCTAAGGCAGAAAAGTTAACTTAACCAAAAACAACAACATGAACCAGAACAGAACATTACAGAGTGGACCAGTTTCAGTTCCATCTGCTGGCTTAATGGCTTTAACGACCACCCATTACTAAAGGGTGGACCTGTTTTGGTTGAATTTGCATGTTACCTAAGCTACTACAAGGCCTTTGTTTGAGACAGTGGCGGCTGGTGCTAAAAAAACTGAGGGGGGCGGACACAAACAAACAAATGAAAAACAAACAAAACAAATCTTAAAAAATAGCACTATTTGTACATGAATTTTGCCCTCCTTTCCTTCTGCCCAGCAAATTTCTCAATTATATTCTTAAAGTCAGTCATCTCTGTGACTAGTCTTTTCTCCATTGACAACATGGCCAATGCATTCAGCCTGTCCTGAGTCATTGAGTTTCTCAGAAAAGTCTTGATTCTTTTCAGAGTTGAAAAGCACCTTTCAGCTTCTGCTGTGGTCATGGGTGTGGTGATGAGGATCTTCAAGAGCGTGACAGTTTCTAAAAAGACTTCTTCTAGATTGTTTTCCTGATTTTAATAACATTTGCTGCCATTTTTGAGGGCTGTGTTATGAAATGTGTTACAGCATTTTTGTGGGACAAGATTATACAAAATTCAGTAACCAAATGTTTTATTCCCCATTACCCATAAACTTCAGTACAACTTAAATAATAAAATATCTTGCTGACAAACATTATATCAACATACCTACACAGCATAGACACAACTAAAGGTATTTCTAACTACAACGCACATCTTCCTAATATATTAAATAACATTACTATAAACCAGTGTAACAGTGATTTTCCACAACAACTCACCTCTGCAGCAATCCTTTCATGGTCTTCTACACTGAGTGTCCGACGCCTCTTCACTGGCTGACTACTACCTACACTGCTTTGTCTAACCATGGAGTGGAGAGATCACTTGCCTGCTGCTGAATTTGTAAATTAAGACGATCCGGTCCAAGCTCCTTTATCCTGTTTTTTTCTTCAAGTGAACGCTTTGTAAAAGCATTTTTTTGTAAAGACAAAACAGAATTTTCTCTCATTTTGAAGCTACTCCACTTTGCAAACGTAAACATGAATCGACCTAACGAACTGCAGCTGCGCTAATGAGTCGAATCGAGGATTGTCCAATCACACAATGTTTTTAAAAAAATTAGCCAGTACTGACACTCTACCAGTAATGACACAACAGAATGGGTGTGTCCGGGACGCAGAGCGCTGCGCCCTGTGGAAAACCTTAAATAACCAATTAAAAGTCAGCCTCAGATCACGTGCTTGCCCAAGTTGCTGCGCCTACATTCACTCTCATTAGAACGGCGTCCTGCACATAGGAAAGGAAGTGTGCACAATGTGAGCAATTAAATAGAATTATGTATTTACTATTTTAATAAATTCTAACATGCCTATTGGACACACAGTATGAATAAATACATTTCTAAGTACTTTGCAGTTCAGAAATGATTTATTATCTAAACAATTTAAAGGGGGCGGCGCCCGAGCGCCCCCTACTGGCCAGCCGCCACTGGTTTGAGAAGTAGTATAAAGTTTGGTATTCCAATTACTCCAGACTTTTTGAATTGAGAAAGCTTCCTGGAGAGGAAGCGAAACGTCTTCAACTACGGAAAACAAGTCTAGTTGCTTTGTTTTTTATTTAATTTTTTGAAATATGGGATAATCAGAGCTCTTATGTATGATGGAACTTGATTATTAAGGACTTTATACATGAGAAGCAGAATTTTTAATTATATTCTTGATTTAACAGGAAGCCAAAATTGGAGAAATATTATCCCTCTTGTTGATTTTCATCGGAACTTTCACTGCAGCATTTTGGATCCGTTTAAGGCTTCAAACTGCATTTTGTGGACTTCCTGATAGTAAAGAATTACAATAGTCTAGCCTTGAAGTAACAAATGCAAGGACTAGTTTTTCAGCATCACCCCTGGACAGAATATTTCTAATTTTGGCAATATTCCGCAGGTGAAAAAAGGAAACTCTGGAAACCTGTTTAACATGGGATTTAAATTACATGTTGTGATGGTTGCATTTACAGCCACACAGATGTGGTAACAAATACCATTTATATTTTGTTATGACTCGGTTTAATTTATATTCTGATTGAGTTTTGCAATAGACCCTTTTCACAGTGACGTCATGCAACTTCCGTTCTGCGGAGGAGCAGGGTATCTTTATTTCCGCTTTCTCCGAGAGCCGTGTTTTTTACATATGGATTTCACACAGTCCCTCACCAATCTACCCAAATTTTGTTTGGGAGACGTGCACAAACTGGCACAAAAGCTTCGGCCACACCAGCCTCCAAACTCAACAAAGGTTACAATTTCTTTGTGGAACAATACCTTTTCCATTATGAAGGTATAGCTTTGTCTTCTTAGCTCTGCTGTTAGCATAGATGCTAGGATTATGATAGCTACGCTACCAACAGGAGTTTTTCTCATTTATTAGTTTTCTATTTCTCCATTATATTGCTACGCTAGCTTTATTGCTATATCAGCTATTCTGTTTGGCAACTTTTTGCCAATGAGTCACACCTGGGATATATTTGATGTATAATGTTGAGCCTTTTCATACTTTGTTTTGGAACAGTGTCAAATGCTGTTGGCCACTTGGTCACAGTTAGAGCACGCTGTCACATGTCTATGAAGAAAAATGAGGAGCCTCATTCCCTTCAGGTTTTTTGTTTTGTATAGTATTTTACGGCAGTTGCAGACTTTGCAGTATCCCTCAAAATTCCTCAGTGGGTTCAGTGTGTTTCTCAGTCTCATCAGTAGATTTGGAGCCTCAATTAAGAAAATTATTTTGCCCATTCCTGTTAAAACTGTGATAGTTTAGTACATCAAAGACTGAGAAAGATGCTGTCAATAATGTTGCATGCACACTGCATGCACACTAATAATCAGTTCATTATAGTATTTATGGATTATACTGCTGTCCGGGCAAACCCCTTGTGTCCTATACTGTTATTTTTCAGGAACTGACAAAAAAAACGTGGATTTTCAAAAACTTCAGACATCACACTTCATATATTTTTGTTATTTATGACATAGGCATTCCTCCTTTTTAATATTTTGACTAAATCATGCTCACATGAATTAGTGTTCTTGACTAATGTCAAATGGAGGTTTGAGCCTGAGAGTGCCATAAAAACAACAAGACCTGGTGTCTTATCAGATTTTTATAGCTTTCAGTCCAAATAACGGTGTCCCATAGGGGTAATTTGATTCTGATAACACTTATTATTTTGCACATGTAAATGTAGTCAGTGAGTGAAAAATAAACTTCTTTGCATCTGCTGTTTCCAAGAGTCATAATTTTCATGTTGCTGCTTCGATAAATTAAAAATTAGCTAAATTCATCTAAAACAGCATGTCTCTATTTCCAGTTTACACTGGACAACAAAGAGGAGCCCGAGGCTCTGGAGTGCCTGTCGTGTTCTTGTGCTGCAGGTAAAGCTCTATGTAATCACATAGTAGCCCTGCTATTTCAGACGGCACACTACAGTACCAATGGCTTCAAAACTGTGCCACTGCCACTGCCATCCACCAGCTCGCTGCAGACATGGCATCGGACAAGGATACAGGTTAATTAGTATTTACTACTCTTGATAATGTATTTTCTATGTTGTTGTCATTATTAATGTTGTTAATATCTTTATTATTGCTTTTGTAGGGAATTGCACCAGAGGCAACACATGAGATGAAGGTGTGTAAGCCACAGAAAAAAAGAAGTGTGGAAACTGGTGCTAAGTGCACACTTTACAGAGCATATACTGGTGAGTTTAAATTAGTTTTCCTCTCCACTCATTTAACCATCAATGCCTTTTTTATGCATACCTCCTTTTTGTTTTGTTTTTTATCTGTTAAAATCAGTCCACCAACATTCACCATTGTTCTTAGTCATTGCTCATTATTATTTTTTCTGACTTCACATTTGATCTTAAGATTTATGCAATATTTCCTGTCTGGCATTTGACTAATCCTAAGTGAAATGTGTTCATTTGTGGTCTTTTCTGCTCGCCCTCTGACTGAACACCACACGCTGCAAGAGCAAACCTGTTATATCTATAATTTTAACCTAAATCGTGACTAAAAAGTAATCGTACCTACAAAAACGTTTTAAGAAGGAGATGGTCGATGTGAGCTGCCTGGAAGTGAGTGTAGACGCACCTGCACGCTGTTGGAGAGCGGCATTACAGCACCTGAGTGGGAGGGTCATAAATCCCCCCTGCTGGTGGCAGCAGAAGATAATGAGTCTAAAGCCCTCTGTGATGTGACACCGGGTCCTCGCCTGACTCTTTCTCTCCTATCTTTCCTCTGCTCTATCTTCCTTAACAAATATTTTTATAAGATGAGTTATTTTTATAGATGGCATTGTAATATAAATTAAATCAAACCTATTTGTTTCTCAATTTTTGACAGGGCCTCTTCCAGATCCTCATGTGATGGCCATTGGTGAAAAACTTAAAGACATCCGTCCACAGCCTGGGATATGCAAATTGTTACACGGAATTCAGGAACTTAAATTAGTGGACTCTAAATTTGGTCCTGTGCCATTTGGCTCTGGCCTTTACACTACCAATGCCCTCCTGAAACAAGTGAAGACTGTATTAGACACCCTGATGTCCCTGCTTTTCCCAAATTACCAGTTGATGGGTAAAGTTTTAAACAGTGTTGAATATTAACGAAGTAAAAATACTTCACTACTGTACTTAAGTATATTTCGGAGTACTTTATACTTTTTTGTCAAGTATAAAACTTTTGGATTTCTTTTACTTTTACTTCACTATATTTCCGTACTTAATTGCATACTTTTACTCCGATACATTTTCAATGTTTGGTTTAGTTACTCATTACAAAAAAAGTGTCTGCTTGGCTCAGCCAGGCGTCGCCCGGAGCGCCTCCGTTTCAAGCGCTCGGCGTGTCATTTCAAAGTTACTGTGCGCCAGTGGGGGCGGGGCCTGCCGCTCCACGCAGCAAATCACTAACGCGCCTGGCCTTTGATTGACAAGGTAGAAACCCCCTTAAACTCCGCTCTCATTGGTTAAATCCCGCCTTCCCTCTTCCTGATTGGCTGTTTTCTAATACGTGTGTGCGTGCATGTGCGTACGTGCTTAGAGCACGAGATTTCATTTTTGATTTTAACTGGGATACAGCCATTGCCACAATTAATACTAGACTACAAAACTAGTCCCAGTTAAGAAACTAAATATCTGCACTAAAATAGGTGAAAGCTGCTCAGTGCAGTTCTGAACAGAAGCAGCAGAGAGAGTTTTGAATTGTTGAACTTGAGAAATGTAAGTAACCAACGTTAATATCTCAAAATAGCATTTAATTCTGAAGTATAACACATTTCATCAGCAAAAACCTAATCTCCTTTATAAAACTAAATATTCTGTGCCAGGCAGGAGTTCTAAAGACTGCTGGAAAGATGGAAAAGCAAAGACTGTAGGTCGTAAAAATTCAGATTCTTAGCCACAGCCGTCTGAAAAAGGTGAGAGTGTTATTTTTACCATTATTTCATTGTTATTGTTGCTTTCATTTATTTTCGACCATTTGAGGCAGTTGCTACTCCTGTTTAGACCTTTGCGTAGTTATAATAGTATAATTAGGGTTCCACAAAATAATAGTGTTATTGATTTGACTATTTTTACTTCTAGAATTAGGATAAAGACAAATAAAACAAACATAATTTACATTGGTTTTATTGTTCATAGATTCCCACACTGTCCATTAATAAATTAGTATAAACCAGGGCCGGAGCTAGCAGATTCAGAGGGCAGAGAATTCCTAAAGTATCTAACATATTCTACCTCCTGCAATGGAAGGGAGAAATTGTTATGGGCTGGCTGATATACAGGAGGTCAAAAAAGGCCATATTTTGGCTGCAGTGCTTTCTGTTCTCTTATGAAGAAAAGATCATCTAGTGCACTAAATTCAATAGCTGGGTTGAAAATATCCAGTATAAAATACAGAGATTTGTGCGTGTGGTGTGTTGGCGGCAGGTGTAGAGGGGGGGCTCAAAAAGACTGTGTTGTCCCGGGCCCTAGCAAAGTTGTCAGCTGGCCAGCCTGCAGGTGTATCTATTAGCAGGTTTACCACTTCCTGTAGGTTAACTAAGCCTGGTTTATCACTTCACCATGTTCTTAATATACGCCCCCTTAGCCTGAACTTGGTTGTGTGTTGGTTGCTTAGCACTGACCTTGCTTGAAGAAGGAAAACTGAAAGCTTACAAAAAGGTTGTATTTTCTGTCTAAACTTGGTCTAAATTTCTCCTGCACTTGGTTGTTTATATTATTTTAAGTGAATTTGACTTTCAAAGTTTACCAAAATCTAAAAAATGTCATTCAAACTGTATGTGCTTTGTTTTACTTTTTACTTATACTTTTCATTACATTACTTGAGTACATCTATTTTTACAGTAATTTACATACTTAAGTACAAGACATTTCAGATACTTAAGACTTTTACTCAAGTAACATTTCAGTCAGTTACTTGGACTTTTACCAAAGTCATATTTTGGAGAAGTACTTATACTTTTACTTGACTCTGAGATTTCAGTACTTTATACAACACTGGTTTGAAATTCCCAGTAAAATCTGACCCCAACTACAAGCAACAATGCCACCTGGAGAGCCTGAAGGTTTGTATTAATTTATTTCACCTTTATTTTTCTGAGTTAGTAAAATTGGGAGTGTGACATTTTTTAATTGATTTATTTTTAATTTTTTAAAACGTAACACATGAGATCTCATCTGCTATTGAAGCTGATACCAGGCAACAATTAGAATGCCAGTTATGGACTCTGGTACGCAAACCTCGACTCACAGTCAGCCGATTCCGTGAGATATGCCATGTTCGTGGGGAGTCTTCTGCCAAAGCTTTGGCTTCTCGTATCCTGAGGAGAACTCCTCAGACAGCTGCCATGAAACGCGGTTTGGACCTGGAATCTGACATACTGCGGCAGTATGCAGATTTTTTTGATGTCACTGTGACATCTTGTGTGGTAATCATCCACCCAGATGCACCTTACCTTGAGGCTACCCCGGATGGTAAAGTCTTCGACCCTGCTGAGATACCACCTTTTGGCCTGGCAGAGGTTAAAACTTGCAATGTACAAATTGTTGAAAAAGTTAAACACCTGACCACAGTTAAAGGCAAAGCATCCTTACGGAAGACTCACAAGTAATACTATCAGGTACAGGGACAACTAGCCATTACCGGCCTTCGGTGGTGTGATTTCATCACAGATACACATGCTGACTTTGCAGTAGAAAGAATCTGTAGGGATGAGGAGATTATCCACTCAATGCGGGAAAAGCTTGATGATTTCTACTACAACATTTACATGGATGTCTTCTTCGGGAGGTGGCTGGCTACAGGCTACGGGCGGCGGCGCCTGGCTAATGGCTACGGGTGGCGGAGCCTGGCTACAGGCGACTGAAGAAGGAGCCTGGCTACAGGCGACTGAAGAAGGAGCCTGGCTACAGGCGACTGAGGAGGGCCCCGGGCTACCGGCTTCAGGAGGCCCCGGGCTACCGGCTTCAGGAGGCCCCGGGCTACAGGCTTCAGGAGGCCCCGGGCTACCGGCTTCAGGAGGCCCCGGGCTACCGGCTTCAGGAGGCCCTGGGCTACCGGCTTCAGGAGGCCCCGGGCTACAGGCTTCAGGAGGCCCCGGGCTACAGGCTGTGGATGAGGCCTGACTGCAGGCTGTGGATGAGGCCTGACTGCAGGCTGCTGTCAGTCCCTTGAACAAAAAGAGTCTTGTGATTAGTCTCTGGAGAGGGTCCGGGAGTGACAGCCAGTAAAGCCTCTCGCAGAGCTGGCTGTCAACCAGGGCAACCAGGGACTGAGGCTTCAGAAAGGCATTGAGAGGATCAAAATCTCTAGGGGGCCCCAGGTGTTGGGCCCTCTCCCGAGGCCCAGGGTACCCGAAGGAAGAAGCGTCCACCTGGGTTTCCACCTCCTGGACCAGTGGTAACCCCCCCTGGGTTCCCACTTCACAGTTCGGCAACGGACCCCTCTGGGTCCCCATGTCACAGGATGGCGATGGACCCTCCTGGGTTCCAACGTCGCAGGACGGCGACGGACCCTCCTGGGTTCCAACGTCGCAGGACGCCGACGGACCCACCTGGGTTCCAACGTCGCAGGACGGCGACGGACCGTCCTGGGTCTCTGCGTCGCAAGTCTCCAGGACCTCTTCTTGGGGCTTGGACGGAGACGTGTCCTTCTGGGCCCCCCCTCGGGGCTTGAGCAGAGGCAGGTCCTCCTGGACCCCCTCATTGGGCTTGAAAGGAGGCAGGTCCTCCTGGACCCCCTCATTGGGCTTGAGCGGAGGCAGGTCCTCCTGGACCCCCTCATTGGGCTTGAGCGGAGGCAGGTCCTCCTGGACCTCCTCATTGGGCTTGAGCGGAGGCAGGTCCTCCTGGACCCCCTCATTGGGCTTGAGCAAAGGCAGGTCCTCCTGGACCCCCTCATTGGGCTTGACAGGAGCCGAGGCGTCGACCGGACCCTCGGGGACAGATTCAGGGGCCGAGAGAGCTTCGGTCTGCCCAACAGCAAGAGGAAGCCGGACCAGCAGAGGCAGGGACATTGACCGAGGTCTCAA
Organism: Fundulus heteroclitus; assembly: GCF_011125445.2. Lineage (NCBI taxonomy): Eukaryota > Metazoa > Chordata > Actinopteri > Cyprinodontiformes > Fundulidae > Fundulus > Fundulus heteroclitus. The sequence goes on from NC_046367.1 coordinate 2,275,463, forward strand.
CCTGACCCACTGCTCGCAATAAAAATGTATGTGGTGATCCACTGAAATTATCTTGGGAAAAGCTAAATAAACTTATTATAACTCAATTATCTTTAAGAAAGAAACATGGAGTTTAATTTGTAAAAAAAAAAAAAAAAATCACCAGGAGAGGGATGGCAGCTGCAGTCATGATCATTTTGCACTGCCTCCAGGTGGGACCAGTCCTCTGTGCTGCTCCCTGGAACAGGCATCTCATTGTCAGCTGCAAGGCGTTTTCTTGCTCGCCTTGCAGATTGCTCACCTCTTCTTATAATAAAAAATCTTGTTATTGTTTTGATGTCATTTCAAACAAGCAATGTGATTGCCATACTTAAAACAGCAACTGCTATTTTAAAAGAAAGAGATAGCATGAACCCCTTAAGGTAAGTTCTTGAGTTCTGAGTAAAAGTTATCTAGTAATTTATTACCAATTTAAATACTGTACTTTTACCTTTGCCCCAATCATTCCATGGGAATTTAGATACATTTTATTTATGAAGAATCTCATAAAGTCATTACTGCTGGGGGTTAAGGGAATGGATGAATCAACAGAGCTATGACTCTGTGTAAATTTGGCAACTGTACTGAAGAGAAATCTAGGATTATTTTTAGTCTCTATTAATGATGAAAAATATGCTGCTCTAACTCTGTGGAGGGTTTTTGTATACAGCAGTAGACTGTTTTCCAGACTAGGTAGGATTTCTCATGGTGTGTAGAGCGCCATTTTATCTCCAATTTGCTAACATTGTGCTTCAAAGAACGCAGCTCTAAATTAAACCAGGGAGCCAGCTTCCTGTGATTAATCACCTTCTTTTTCAAGGGACCCACATGCAAACACAATGAGAAAGTGACAAAGACTCCTGGATAGGTGGCAAAACGTTTTCAGAAAGAAAAGCAGAAGTCCAGTTGCCTCCGATTTAAGCCTGTTTGCTGGGGCGATGACCTGGATAACTGAGAATTTGCGCACAGCCATCTAACTACGCATTAGACTGATGCGTAGTTAGACTGAGCTGTGTTCCCTAGTAACTAATGATTAACTACCTTTTGGTTCTTGATTAGTTCTCAAGGAGTTCTCTAGTAGTTAATCAAATTTTGTGTACCTTATTGTAAAGTGCTACTATTTTTTTTTCTCTGAAACTTTTGCAATAAAATAATTCCCTGAATTTGATTCAAACACACCTTCTGTTAAGATATCAACTGGGTCAAGTGGAACAAACTGCTTAACCCAGAACTGCCTGCCACACTTGGATAGCACCGGACACAAGGAAATTACTCATATCTGTCAGATAGTGTCCCGGAGGTGACACAGTTTCTCTACTGATGACACAGTTTGGATGTGAAAGGCCCTCTATGGGTGTGAACCTAAACTCCTTTATAATGTATATGTGATGAGCAATCGGGACTTCTTGCCGATCAAGAGCCCATCAGCGCTGATGTGTCTGTAATCGTTTCTCTGTGTTTAGTAGATGAACACAGAATAGATAAAAGAGTAGTAGATAAAAGTAGTAGATAAAAGAGCTGGGTCCACCTAGTGTGTTTCACCGCCGACAGGGTGCGGTAGCTATTAACAAACTGATGCCCCGGACCCAAAAGGCAACATACCACCTTCTGTTGCCATTTTCCAGCCAGGACATCATTCCGGAAGAAAAACACACAGCTTGCGGCTGAAAAAATAAGGTAAGCCTTTTAAATATCTCCAATGTTTTGCTTCCTGGAAGGACCGACTTTTTGCATTACTTGAGGCAGAGAAATGGTTTAGATAAACTGGTTACAAAAGTATTGATGAGTACCGTGTGATTAACACATGCGCAGGCTTTTGGTTTAGAGTCTAGTGACTTGATAAGGGTCATAAAAGCTACAAGCCAGCTACATCTCCGAGTAAGCGCATGATCACCTGAGGTGAAAGTCCTCGGAGGCAGGAACAGGTGCCGAAGCAATACAGGTGATAAGCGTGCAGGTTTCGAGTCCCACTGCTATATGAAGACGAAAACATTTTTTTTTCTCTCTTCGTCTTCACACAGTAGAAAAGCTACCCTCCGAATAATTGCGCATAGAGGCATTGAGGTTTCAAGGCCTAGGTCCATAGAGGATGGATTCAAAAAGCTCCATTGCCGAAGTAGAGTTTTTGGTTTCAATGGTTTCATAGTTTTTCCTAAAAGGACTTGAAGCTACCCACTCGGACACACTGGGAAGACATGAAAGAGGGTACGTACAGAGTTAACTGAAGCTTGGCCAGAAAGGGTGTGTGTGTGTGTGTGTGTGTGTGTGTGTGTGTGTGTGTGTGTGTGTGTGTGTGATTTACGCCATTTCAGGACGTTACAGACCACATTTCCCATGATGCAATATGGTCAAAATGGCCACCAACTCCCATCATGCAACACGGTCAAAATGGCCACTGGCACATAACAACGAGATAACGTTGCTATGAGAATGGTTTATAACACGGCCGCGCACTGAAATCTCCCTTCTTTACTTGGCACCCCATCAGACTGGGAAGACACACAGCTGTTCACTCCGTTGGGATAATCCCCCACATGCCACGTGCTCGATTTCTCGCTGGACCGAGAACTTCCGAAGCAACTCATCCCTGCATTACTGCCCAGGAGGTCGACTTAAAAAAGTACTTTTGAATCCACTTCGATCAAAGACTGAGAGCCGCTTATCTCCCAGTGATCATCAAGTGATCACGCTTTCGTTTTGGCCGAACAAAACTTCGTCTCTCTAAAGAGCACAGAGAGACAAAGGGATTTTCCTCCTGTTTCCTCGCTGACCAAAGGACCGGCCTCGCCGAAGCTGAGACCAGATTTGTGGACCCGAGACCAGGACACCCGCTGAGGCAACGTCAGAGTAAAGAAAAGATTCCCCTTTTTATTTCTCTTTTCACCCATAAGGTGATATATATTTTGTGCCTGGGCAGAACCTATTAGGATTTAGTTTAATGCTTAATTACTCCAAGACGGAGTTTGTTTTAACTGCTGGATATTTCTGATGTATGTGCATGCATTTTGTAAGTGATTTTGGCTGTGTTTGATTTGTGGTTCATAAGTGACCCCGCCGCGGGTCGATTTTTCCATCTTTTTCCCCATTTTTCTTTTCTTCTTCTTATCTTCAGTTCCAATCTCTTTGTCTGAAAATTTCTTTGAATTCCTCGTTTAGTTTAGACCGCCTCCCTGGTCAAGGCCCACCCCACACCAGCGTAGCCATTGATTACGTCATTAAGACCTCCCCTTTTACGCATCACGCAAGGTTGTAGGTCATGTGTCGTCATTGTCGGTATCTTGGGAAGATGCAGCGTAGCTAAGCTGTTAGCTAGCTTGTTGAAGAACATAGAAGCGCCCATCCAGCTTCTCAGAGCTATTTTTGTCTTTCAATGCTGCTACGTCAAGTGCCGACATCTTGAATGTGATGTTCAAACAACTGTGAGTTGAACTAAGATTTCGCTGACTCTCATTTTAATCCATTTTTGACTTGTTTATTTTCATATATTTTTGCATGTTTATTTTAGTAGTGAGTAGAGCTTCCTAGGTTGTTGAATTAGAATAATTACTGTAACAGGGAATTGCTTTGGTGGAAGAGTAACTGTTTGTGTTTATTTCGATCCAGACTTTGCATGGTCTTTCAGGATACAGAATTACCTCTTTTTGAGTTAGCATCTGAGATTAATACAGAGACATATTCATTTGATTGGTGATAAGGGAGTAAGGATTAAACTCTAATTGCAGTTATAATTGAGTTCTCAACGCTTGCTGGATAAATCTCGTCGGTGAGAAACCGATCAGATCACCTTACTCCAGCATAAATGAGTTCATAACAGCTAATTAATGAGTGCATTATTGGTATTAATCATTACAAGCTTATAGCCCTGGAATCACCACCATTTGAACCATATTTGTTATAGCTACCATTTAAGTTGCCGGCAGTAAGTCGGACTCGTTTCCGGTGAGAGTTGGACTCCGCCAAGGTTGCCCTTTGTCACCGATTCTGTTCATAACTTTTATGGACAGAATTTCTAGGCGCAGCCAAGGTGTTGAAAGGATACGTTTTGGTGGCCTTAGGATTGCGTCTCTGCTATTCGCGGATGACGTGGTCCTATTGGCTTCATCAGGGCGTGATCTACAGCTCTCACTGGAGCGGTTCGCAGCCGAGTGCGAAGCGGCCGGGATGAAAATCAGTGCCTCCAAATCCGAGACCATGGTCTTGAACCGGAAAAGGGTAGAGTGCCTTCTTCAGGTTGGGGAGGATGTCCTGCCCCTAGTGGAGGAGTTCAAGTATCTTGGGGTCTTGTTCACGAATGAGGGGAGGATGGAGCGGGAGATCGACAGGCGGATTGGTGCAGCGTCTGCTGTGAAGCGGGCGCTGTACCGATCCGTTGTGGTGAAGAGAGAGCTGAGCCAAAAGGCGAAGCTCTCGATTTACCGGTCGATCTACGTTCCTACCCTCATCTATGGTCACGAGCTTTGGGTCGTGACCGAAAGAACGAGATCCCGGATACAAGCAGCTGAAATGAGTTTTAATAATAATAATAATAATAATACATTTTATTTAAAAGGCGCCTTTCTAGACACTCAAGGTCGCCGTACAGAAGGGTAAAAAACAGAATGTCAGCCCAGACACACTACTTTTCTCCGTAGTGTGTCTGGGCTCTCCGTTAGAGATAGGGTGAGGAGCTCAGTCATCTGGGGAGGACTCAGAGTAGAGCCGCTGCTCCTCCACGTCGAGAGGAGCCAGTTGAGGTGGCTCGGGCATCTGGTCAGGATGCCTCCTGGACGCCTCCCTGGTGAGGTGTTCCGGGCACGTCCCACCGGGAGGAGGCCCAGGGGAAGACCCAGGACACGCTGGAGGGACTATGTCTCCCGGCTGGCCTGGGAACGCCTTGGGATTCCTCCTGAGGAGCTGGCCCAAGTGGCTGGGGAGAGGGACGTCTGAGCCTCCCTACTGAAGCTGCTACTCCCGCGACCCGACCCCGGATAAGCGGAAGAAGACGGACGGACGGACGGACCATTTAAGTTTGAATTACCTATTATTAAAAGTATAATAGCAAATTATAATTAATAATAACAATCATATTCAAACAGTTTTCTGACTTAACAGTGACATGTTTTTTAACAGTGAGCTGGTGGAACTGACACGCAAACGGGTACGTATAACCTAAAAGTGCTGATGGAATTATTTTTACTATTTTGTACATATTTTGTTTATGTTATTTACTATGTTCATTGCATTTATCATATATATTTACTCTTTACTACTAAGAAGTTTTAAGATTTTAGATATTAAAGTGCATTTCATGTGACTGATCTCTCTCTCCCTCTCATCGTTGCAGAAGACCTGCAGAAAGCAGAGAAATATGTTGTGACGATAATAATATGAACCCTATTCAGCCATGTGGAGTGCTTACGCACAACTGTACTGTGTGAACTGCTTGGTATTATCTCGAAGGTCACATGGTTGTTTTGCTTTTCCCTACCCCTTAGCTTGACAAATGTAACCAAGGTTCCCTTTTCCTAAAAAAAATGAGAGGGGGCAACGGATTTGCTTCAGAGCGAATTTGGAGATCTGTATTAAGCATCTCCGTTTAGCTCTCCTTGCAAGTTTTGAAAACTAACTCTTCTGTTGTCTCTCCTCCTTGTGTTTGTTTAATGAATGTTTTAGGTGTTTGAACCTGATAAGTACACTGGCTCGTTGTAAACTAAAGTGTGAATCAGCATAGTAAGTCATATAGGAACATCACAAGTTTTGGTGTCTGAGAGATAAAACATTTCTTGGAGATGAAAACGTAGAAAAAAAAGAAAAAAAGAAACGGAACGGAAATTGAGGTGCAGTGTTGCGCAGGGGACACATTATAGTGAAAGACCAGATAAACGGTTGTATCATCTAATTGGGGAAAAATGGCAAAAAATAACCGTGTACGTAAAAAAAGAAAAGGAAAACAATGGTGAGATGAAGGGACTTGTCCTTGCAGAGGCATTGGACCGGTGGTGGCATGGCCGCTGGAATTGGGGGTGCTGCAGCGAGAGGGAGATTTTTATAAAATGTATTAAAAATACTTTGCACAATTTATAAATTTCTTATGAATATTTTGGAAAAATGATTTTGCCTTTTTTTAAAACTTTACTATTACGTGTATTTGGATTTTAATTTAATTATTTTGAGGTCTAATCCAGGGGTTTTCAAATTCATTGAATGTGAGCCTCCCCTTGGAATAGGTAAAGATAACTATGCCACCCCCCCCCCCCCAACCGCAAACCTACCACACACAGGTCCCTGCAGTAAATGCATGTTTTTGTGTTCCTAGAATGCTGCGTTTCAAAAACAACTGATAGCCCAACACATGTTTTTTTTATTGTATTTCTTTTAACAAAGTACATTCATAAAAAAGGCCTATTCATAAAATATACATCCAAATATTTACATCTTACATGCTACTTTTACTGAAACATCACGGACAGAGGGCTTAGTTTTAATCATTAGAGCAAATTCATAAACAATTGTTTTCAACAGCAGACAAACTGATCTAAACAGATGCCAATGTCAAACTGAACTCACGTCAACAGGAGACGTCAACTGAAATAGTAATAAAAAAGAACCTGAATTTAACAGACGTCAACATATTCCATATTCCAATCTACTTTTTAGGCTAATTTCACACAATTTAGACCTAGTGCTATTTTAACAAACAAGCATTTTATTAGTTGTTATCTTTTATCTGATGTATTTCTGATGTTTGGCACTTTGTGTTACCTCGTGTTAAAGTGCTCTTTAAATAATGATGACATTTATGATGATTATGATCAGAATAAACTTTTGCATCACCTCCCAGAAGCTGAAAAGAAAAGAGACAAAAACATTTTGTCTCTTTTTCACACTTAACTTAGTAACTCTAATATTTTAGGCTAAATACTTTAGCCTAAAATATTTTAGGCTAAAATATTACACTTTTTATTTGTTTTTCTTCAATCCCTCGGTGATGTTTAGTAATTTCTGACGAAGAAAAAAGTTGATGTCATTGACTCCTGCCTAATCCAGTTTTTTATTATTAAAATTTTGGACAAATATTAAAATGTTTGCAGAGACTTCCGGTGGCCGCCCAGGCGTGATGCACGTGTAGTTCCGAGCTCTGTCTCAATAGTCTGATAATACATAAAATATCCTACGATTCAGAAACCATACTAGTTTAAGCTACGTCTAAGTGTTGCTACAAAATGTCGACTGCGAGAGGAACGAAGAATAAATCGTCTACAGACGAGAGTGGGAAAAAAGAAAGTTCCAACCCAGGAACTGGAGGGCACTTCAAATGCATCCATCTTGGTGGCGTTGCGGGAGCAAGAGGAAAGACTAACCGGAACAGTTACGTTGGCTGTCAGAGAAGCAGTCGAGGAAATACTTGCTGGTGAAATCCAAGCCCTGAAAGCTATGATTGAATCCACCAACGCTACATTAAACAAACTCAGCGGGGATATCGCACAGCAAGCTGAGATGGGTAGAAACCTGCAGGGAAGCTGCAGGGATGCTACGTCGGCTAGCATCAAAGCGGTGAAACACGATGTGGGTGATCTCCAGAAAGAGCTACTGAACCTCCGCCGCAAAGTCGCTGACATGGAGGACAGGTCGCGGAGGTCTAACCTCCGACTTGTTGGGTTGCCAGAGTCAGCAGAGGGTGAAAATGGCATCCAATTCTTACAAGATAACTTACCTGTGTGGATCCCCTCCCTGGCTGGGGAGAAGATTGAAATCCAGCGAGCCCATCGTATTTTTGCCACCCAGGACAGCACCACCCGTCCGCAGACCCTTATCTTCCAACTGCTGCGTTACCAAGACAGGGAGAAAATCCTCAATGGAGCCAGAGCCCTCTTGTCTGCGCCCACACACCAAGTATCCAAAGATGGGCGGCAGTCGACATCCAAGTTGCTGTTGCTGACAAGAGACGTGTATCACCGTTGAAACCACAGTTAGTCAATAAGAAATCCCTTTATTTTCTTTCTAATTTTTGTTTTGGCACTCTACACACCAAGAGGAATCCTACCTAATCTGGAGGGACAGTCTATTGTTGTATAACAAGACCCTTCACAGAGTTAGAGCAGCATATTTTTCATCATTAATTGAGGAGAACAAAAATAATCCTAGATTTCTCTTCAGTACAGTTGCCAAATTTACACAGAGTCATAGCTCCGTGTATCCATCCATTCCCTTAGCTCTTAGCAGTAATGATTTTATGGGATTCTTCATAAATAAAATTGATTCCATTAAAAATAAAATAATTGGTATCCTCCCAAACATGATTACCTCGTCCTCAGTAAGTGAGGCAGCGTTGGAGGAATCTTTAGAACCTGCGTGGTGCCTGAACTGTTTAGAAGCCGTAGAGCTTTCTGTGCTATCTAAAATATTAGCTTCATCTAAACCTTCTACCTGTATGTTAGACCCAATCCCAACCAAGTTGTTTAAGGAGGTATTCCCTTTGATCAGTGGTCCTATTTTAGACATGATTAATCGATCCTTGGTAAATGGATATGTACCACAGGCTTTTAAAGTAGCTGTTATTAAACCTTTACTTAAGAAACCTTCTCTTGATCAAGATGAGTTAGTAAATTACAGACCTATATCTAATCTTCTTTTCTTATCTAAAATTCTTGAGAAAGTAGTTGCTAATCAACTCTGTGAACATTTACAAAGTATTGACCTACTTGAGGAGTTTCAGTCAGGCTTCAGAGCTCATCATAGCACTGAAGCAGCTCTGGTGAAGGTCACCAATGATATTCTCATGGCCTCGGATAATGGACTTGTGTCTATACTTGTCCTGCTAAATCTCAGTGCTGCATTTGACACAGTTGATCACAATATTCTCCTACAAAGACTTGAGCATATTGTAGGGATTAAGGGAAAAGCATTAGGCTGGTTTAAATCTTATCTGTCGGACAGATTCCAGTTTGTTCATGTTAATAATAAATCTTCTTCAAACTCTAGGGTCACTTGTAGAGTAGCACAGAGTTCAGTCCTTGGACCAATTCTCTTTACTATATATATAGGCTTCCGATTGGCAAATTTATCAGACAGCATGAGATTAATTTCCACTGTAATGCTGATGACACTCAGCTATATTTATCCATAAATCCTGATGAATCCAATCAATTACTTCAACTGCAGTCATGTCTTGATGACATCAAAAGCTGGATGACTTTAAATTTCCTGCACTTAAATTCTGACAGAAATTATAATCTTTGGACCAGAGTCCTCAAAAACTAAACCTCTTAATCAATCACTTAATCTGGATGGCATTAACTTGGCCTCTGGTAATAGAGTAAAGAATCTTGGTGTTATTTTCGACCAAGACATGTCATTTAAATCCTAAATTAAACATTTTTCCAGAGTTTCTTTTTTTCACCTCAGGAATATCGCCAAAATTAGAAACATTCTGTCCAGGGGTGACGCTGAAAAACGAGTCCATGCATTTGTTACTTCAAGGCTGGACTATTGTAATTCTTTACTATCAGGAAGTCCACAAAATGCAGTTCAAAGTCTTCAACTGATCCAAAATGCTGCAGCAAGAGTTCTGATGAAACTCAACAAGAGGGATCATATTTCTCCAATTTTAGCTTCCCTTCACTTGCTTCCTGTTAAATCCAGAATAGAATTTAAAATTCTTTTTCTAATGTATTAAGCCCTGAATAATCAAGCTCCATCATATATCAGAGCTCTGATTACCCCATATATTCCTAACAGAGCACTTCGCTCTCAGACTGCAGGTCTACTGGTGGTTCCTAGAGTCTCTAAAAGTAGAATGGGAGGCAGATCCTTTAGCTATCAGGCTTCTCTCCTGTGAAACCAGCTCCCAGTTTTGGTCCATGAGGCAGACACCCTGTCTACTTTTAAAACTAATCTTAAAACTTTCCTTTTTGACAAAGATTACAGTTACAGTGGCTCATGTTACCCTGAGCTACCTCTATAGTTATGCTGCTATAGGCTTAGGCTACTGGAGGACATCAAGATCTAATTTTCTCATTCTATAGAGAATTAGACTTAGACAACTTTATTTGTCTAAGTCTAAGTGCATACAGAACGAAATTTCGTTGCATACAGCTTTGTAAATTGCAGTAAAAGTTAGATTACAGTTAACTTTCTACTTCTACTAGAGTTCTACTGTTCTTCAAATATGCAAACGTGTCGTCATTTCTGCTTTAACTTTCTGTTCTCTCTCTTTTATCTTCATAGTAGGTACACCTGGTCTGGCGTTCTGTTAACTATGACATCATCCAGAGAAGACGGTTCACCCGCTATTACCATCTAATGTAGAACAGATTACTGGATCAATGTGTGCTTCTGTGCTTTTTTGTCTCTCTTGTTGTGTCTCTGCTCTGTCTTCTGTAACCCCCAGTCGGTCGAGGCAGATGACCGTTCATAGTGAGCCTAGTTCTGCTGGAGGTTTTCCTTCCCGTTAATGGGGAGTTTTTCTTCCCACTGTCGCTTCATGCTTGCTCAGTATGAGGGATTGCAGCAAAGCCATGTACAATGCAGACGACTCTCCCTGTGGCTCTACGCTTCCCCAGGAATGAATGCTGCTTGTCGGGACTTTGATGCAATCAACTGGTTTCCTTATATAGGAAATTTTTGACCAATCTGTATAATCTGACCCGATCTGTATAATATGATTGAACTTGACTTTGTAAAGTGCCTTGAGATGACATGTTTCATGATTTGGCGCTATATAAATAAAATTGAATTGAATTGAATGAGAGTTAGACTGCAGCAGACAGGAGCTATACAGCACAAGAGAAAGAGTGCAGAGTGAAACTTCTTACACTTATGGGTCAGCTTTCCAAAAAGCTGTGAACATAGTTTTCCATCGTATAAATAAATATCTCCAAGAATACTACCCTTTTGTAATGTGAATTTTATGTAAATTATTTCTTTAATAAAGAAAGCAAGCTCTGCTTCGTCTGTTTATTTGCAAGGAATTGAATGATTAGGAATACTCTGTCATCACACAGGCTTACTGGACTGTGCAAGACAGATAATGAACAAAAATTACTGCCTTCATCTTTTATGTAAAAAAACAAACATGAGAAAATTATGTATCAATACTTTGTGCACCTTGCCATTAAAATTAATCAATAAATAAAGAAAAACCAAAAACCTTATTGTTGTGCTATTACACACTGTTTTAAGTTATTTCATGTTTAATAAATGTCTGTCTGGTGAATATCAGCCTAAGGGCTGATATTAGGACAATAGTTGAAAGGAATGATTAGAGCACTGGAGTTCTTGTAACAGCAAACTGTACATATATAGAATAAAGGAGTGACAACTTCTCTTCAAGTTCAAGAATTTATTAACAAAAATAAAATGAACATCCAGAAAACATCACTATAGAATGCTGTTTATCTGAATTAACACTATATTTCAATCAACAAATCCTCTTCACTAAGCTAGTGAAACTTTGCTAAAACTAATAAGCAAAATTAAGATAAAAAGAAGCTAAGTAACTATGTACACACAAAAGAAACAAAAAGACAAAATAAAATGGTTCATCATCATCATCATCAGAACGATTCAGTGAACCCTGGTTCACTGCAGATCTAAGTTAAAGAACCAAAGTTCATCTTAAACAATGTGGAATGAGTGTAGTTTAACTTATTTCAAACAACATTTGGTATGTGTTTCAACCCATTCACAATGCAAATCCTGATTTAAACAAACATTATTTGATAAAATAACATTTTATCAAATTGCTCAGCAACCTTAGGACGCTTGATTTTATTAATGCCATTATTTCTCCGGGAAGCTAGGGGTTGCTGTAGTGGTTATGGGTGGGGGGGGGTTCATGCCCTAGTGGTTAGAGCAGCGTGCTTGCACTCAGAGAAGGATGCAAGTACCCGGTTCGATCCCCAGTGCCGGCACTCTGGGTCCCTGAGCAAGACCCTTAACCCCCGATTGCTCCCTGGGCGCCGCACCTGGCAGCCCACTGCTCCCCAAGGGTGATGGGTTAAAAGCAGAGAACAAATTTCATTGTGATGTATGTTTCAATGTATGTTTCAATGACAGTAAAGATGATATTACTATTACTATTACTGTAGCGATCGGTTGCTAAATGGGTTAATCCTAAAGTTATACAAAAACACCATTAATTCAACATTAATGTTCCTAATTAATGCAGTAATAATGCACGTAGCACTATGAAATGATGGTGGAGCGAAACGAAACAAACCTTACATTTGAACGTACCATAGTTGAGTGGTAGCCCGAATGATAATAGCATGTGAAACCAATAGCATTATGGTAGCGGACATTCGGCGCAAATTTTAAAAGGCTTAAGGTCTATTTTGGTCGTAATGAGCGGACCAGACAACACAAACATTAATATCCCATCAATGTATAAAACCCTTGTGGAAATAAAGCTTGTTATAACTCTAAAACACACTTGAATTACATCAGCATGGCATGGTTTCAAAGAAGCTAGTGGGAGCTATGTCTGTTAGCTCAGTCAAGCTTTAAAACACTGTGAAAACACATTAAATAAACCATTTTGCAGGATTTGTCAATGATGAACACAGAACCACACACGGGACTGAAATTGAGTCTTTATTGAATGGTAGATGGGATGGTGGATGATGAAACCAGAGACGCAGGACTGCACGGGAACAGGGGTGCAGATGAGAGCAGCAGCTGACGGCCCGGAGAGTTCCTGGAGCCAGAGCACAGCAGCAGGTCCCACAGCACAGCAGAGACTGAGCCAGAGCACAGCCACAACGGGATTGTTAGCTTGACTGGGTGAATACTTGCAGGTCTGAGTCACAACAGGATTGTTAGCTTGGCTGGGTGAATTCTTGCAGGACAGAGTCTCAACAGGATTAGCAGCTGGGCTGGATGAATACTTGTAGGCCAGAACCACAGCAGGATAAGCAACAAGGCAGGGTGAATACTTGCAGGTTAGAGTCACTACAGGATAGTTGCACCGACGAGACTACTATTATTCCAACTTGCCATGGAATAATCCATGAGCAATTACGTGTGGGCTTCTCTCCATTTACTAACTAGCAGAGCGATAACACGAGTCGAGTTCACTTTGAGTCGTGAGGCAAGAGGAGCTGCATCGTCCAAGCTGGACTACATGTCCCAGAGTCACCACATTTGACAGACAAAACTGCCTTAGAAGTTACTGAAATGTTACTTGAGTTAAAGTCTTAAAGTATCTGAAATGTGTTGTACTCAAGTATGAAAATTACTGTAAAAATAGATGTACTCGAGTAATGTAATGAAACGTATAAGTAAAAAGTAAAAGAAGGCAAATGCAGTTTGAATTACATTTTTTATATTTTGGTAAACTTTGAAGGTCAAATTCACTTAAAATAATATAAACAACCAAGTGCAGGAGAAATTTAGACCATATTTAGACAGAAAATACAACCGTTTTGTAAGCTTTCAATTTTCCTTCTTCAAGTAAGGTCAGTGCTATACACTATAAAATTGTACACAACCAAGTGCAGGCAAAGGGGCGTATACTAAGAACATGGTTAAGTGATAAACCAGGCTTAGTTAACCTACAGCAAGTGGTAAACCTGTTAATAGATACACCTGCAGGCAGGCCAGCTGACAGCTTTGCTAGGGCCTGGGACAACACAGTCTTTTGCCCCCCCCCACCCTCCCCTCCCCTCTACACCTGCCACTACTCTCTTTTTTGTAACGAGTAACTACACCAAACATTGAAAATGTATCAGAGTAAAAGTGGGCAATTAAGCTCGAAAACTTAGTGAAGTAAAAGTGAAAGTTACCAAAACATGTTATACTCGAGAAAAGTATAAAGTACTCCAAAATCACTTTCTGCAGCTCAGTGGCAGACGTCCTCCAGCAAGACTGTCATTCAATACTGCCAGCAGATCCTCCCTCACTACTAACCAGAAAGACTTGTAGAAGTCCACAGGTAGACCATCTATTCCAGGAGCTTTCCCATTCTTCATGCTCTGCAGAGCTGCATAGAGTTCATCAGAAGACAGAGATGTTTATATGTTACTCTGCTACTCCACCTGAGGAAGACCAGTGTAGAAACTCGGAGACACTGCCTGCTCCTCTCTGTGCTCACATTTAAACAGGTTGCTGTAAAAAGTGACAGCATGTTTACAAATTACTGTATGATCAGTCAGCACCTGCCCAGTGTCGCCCTTTAAACTGTGAATGGACCTTTTTTGTCCATTCTTACGCTCCAGACCAAAGTAAAAGTGAGATGGAACAGCAATGTGAGCCCCCTGAGCTGAGACAGCCAGCAAGTTGGCTAAATCAGACTTCTTAGCTTCAAGTATGTGAGTGTGGCGTTGTTCTCCTGTGGCTTCAAATAAGTCTCTGAGCTCCTCCACCTCAGACTCCAGAGCCCTAACTGAACCCACCAATGCTTTTTGAGTGTACTGCTGACAGAACTGTCTTATCAGAACTTTTCCAAAATCCCATCATTGTTGCTGTTATGCCAGAAGCGGTTTGAATATGCTTAATATTATAATTAAACCAGAAGCAATTCCCTGTTACAGTAATTCTCTGATTCAACGACTTTGGAAATCTTACTCACTACTAGACTACACATGCAAAATATCCTTCGTCTCTTCCTCCGGGCTCACAGTTGCTTTGCTCAGCCCAGCAAAAGCGTAGTCCTCTTTTGATCACTGGGAGCAATGGCGGCTGGTGCTAAAAAAACTGAGGGGGGCGCACACAAACAAACAAATAAAAAAACAAACAAAACAAATCTTAAAAAATAGCACTATTTGAACATGAATTTTGCCCTCCTTTCCTTCTGCCCAGCAAATTTCTCAATTATATTCTTGTGAAAGTCAGTCATCTCTGTGGCTAGTCTTTTCTCCATTGACAACATGGCCAATGCATTCAGCCTGTCCTGAGTCATTGAGTTTCTCAGAAAAGTCTTGATTCTTTTCAGAGTTGAAAAGCACCTTTCAGCTTCTGCTGTGGTCATGGGTGTGGTGATGAGAATCTTCAAGAGCGTGACAGTTTCTGAAAAGACTTCTTCTAGATTGTTTTCCTGATTTTAATAACATTTGCTGCCATTTTTGAGGGCTGTGTTATGAAATGTGTTACAGCATTTTTGTAGGACAAGATTATACAAAATTCAGTAACCAAATGTTTTATTCCCCATTACCCATAAACTTCAGTACAACTTAAATAATAAAATATCTTGCTGACAAACATTATATCAACATACCTACACAGCATAGACACAACTAAAGGTATTTCTAACTACAACGCACATCTTCCTAATATATTAAATAACATTACTATAAACCAGTGTAACAGTGATTTTCCACAACAACTCACCTCTGCAGCAATCCTTTCATGGTCTTCTACACTGAGTATCCAACGCTTCTTCACTGGCTGACTACTACCTACACTGCTTTGTCCAACCATGGAGTGGAGAGATCACTTGCCTGCTGCTGAATTTGTAAATTAAGACGATCCGGTCCAAGCTCCTTTATCCTATTTTTTTCTTCAAGTGAACGCTTTGTAAAAGCATTTTTTTGTAAAGACAAAACAGAATTTTCTCTCATTTTGAAACTACTCCACTTTGCAAACGTAAACGTGAATCAACCTAACGAACTGCAGCTGTGCTAATGAGTCGAATCGGGGACTGTCCAATCACACAATGTTTTGAAAAAAAATTAGCTAGTACTGACACTCTACCAGTAATGAAACAACAGAATGGGTGTGTCCGGGACGCAGAGCGCTGCGCCCTGTGGAAAACCTTAAATAACCAATTAAAAGTCAGCCTCAGATCACGTGCTTGCCCAAGTTGCTGCGCCTACATTCACTCTCATTAGAACGGCGCCCTGCACATAGGATAGGAAGTGTGCACAATGTGAGCAATTAAATAGAATTATGTATTTACTATTTTAATAAATTCTAACATGTCTATTGGACACACAGTATGAATAAATACATTTCTAAGTACTTTGCAGTTCAGAAATGATTTATTATCTAAACAATTTTAAGGGGGCGGCGCCCGAGCGCCCCCTACTGGCCAGCCGCCACTGACTGGGAGATAAGGCAGCTTCCAGTAGTTGATCAAAGGAATTAAAAAGGAATTAAAAAGTGCTTCGAAAAGTCTCGGTCCAGCGAGAAACTCGAGCACGTGGCGTGGGATTGCCCCAACGAAGTGAAACAGCTCTGTGTCTTCTCAGGTTGGCAGCGCGCCAGGGAAGAAGGCAGATTGTCGTGCGTGGTCACAATAAATACATTTTCCCTAGTAACGTTATCTCTCCGCTCCGTTGTTAGGGCGGCTGCCATTTTTGGGCCGTGTTGCATGATGGGAGTTGGTGGCTATTTTGACCACATTGCATCATGGGGAATGCAGTCCGTCACTTCCCGAATTAATGCAGTCGTCACGTCTGAACTGGCATTACATTGCTCTGATGGTCTTTCCAAAAAAGGCAAAAGTATCTTTAATATTTCTACCTTCCAATAAGGCTATGTTAAAATGCCAGTCAGTGCTACTGGCTTTTACACACTTTATAAAGATAGATTAGAACAGACTGTTACAAGTGAATGATCAGAAAAACCAACAGGGCTGATTAAACAACTTTTAAAAATATTTAAATGACGTTTAAACAATAAAAATAATCGAGCCTGGACATAGACAATAAATTATTTTATCGCAGGAGTCCACGTCTATTGTCGCTGCTCACCGTGCAAACCTCTCCACACATAACACAGCTCCTGAGCTTCCTGAAGCTGAATCAGGCGAGTGCGAGAGGCGGCATGAGGCTCTGCATGGTTCCTGTCTAACTTGCGTTCCTCAGTACAGTTAAAATCGCCTCCAATAAATAAATATCCCTCACTACTACTTCCCAATAACTTTATTCAAAGAATCTAGAAACACGACCCTCTCCACTCCCACAACTGGAGCATAGATATTAATAAACACCATTTTTACTTTCTCATACACTGCTCTTATTTTCAACAGACGGCCTTTAATGACCTCCTCCAATTCCACCGACTGAGGAATAAAGTTTTTGGCAAAGAGAATTCCAACCCCACCACTGTTACTAGTCTCATGACTTAAAGTCTAACTCTTGGACTGAATGCATTTTAACGCAGATGCATTCAAATAGTCACCAGAGTAAAGAAATGTATATTATATGTTAATTATTTGCGCCGTTTGGAAGTAATTTCGATAAAACTTGTTGTATAAGCGAAAGAGCCCGAACATTCCTCAATCGGGCTGCTCCGAAATGTGACGTCACAAACAGAACTAGTACCGTGCATCCGGCTGCTAACACTACGACTTTCGCTACCGATTTGATCAATTTTAATTAATAACTCTTACTCTACGTACAAAAAATTAATAAAAAAATGTTTAATACATCTGAAACTCAACCTCAAGCATCGGCGCCTCCGATACCGAATATATATATGAAGAAACGGAGTTTGAACAAGGTGAACCTGAGGAAACTATATCTAACGCTGCCCAAGACATAGAGCCCATGCTCCATTGTAAGTACCCCTCAAAATCCTCGCTCGTGAAGTGTGAATTGCATGAAACACTTTTGTCACTGCACGTTTCTTTTATGAATTTATCCCATTTCTTTCGGACCTTTTGATCCTTCGGCCAAGTATGTAGCGCTACTTTCTGCCCTGCACTATACCGCGGTGAAGTTGGTTTGACATTGGACATTCAGGCTCCGCGGAGTCAGCGGAGCACTCTTGAGAAACAAAAATCAAATCAGATTTGTTGACGGTCCCACCGCGTATGGGAGAAGGGAGCAGCTGAGAGACGCTGGCCGAAATCGGAGTCCTTCAACCGGATCAACCGTGAGCAAGATCCCGCTGACTCCGCGGAGCTTGAATGTCCAATTTCAAACCAACTTCACCGCGGTCTGCACTAGGCCTATAAGCGACACTACAGCCACCAACTATGATGACAAAAATCACATGTGGGGTTCCCCAAGGGTCCATCCTGGGTCCCCTCCTATTCAATATCTACATGCTCCCTCTAGCCCAGATAATAAAAAATAACAACATCAGCTACCATAACTATGCAGACGACACACAGCTCTACATCACCATGTCACCAGGTGACTATGAACCAATTCAGGCACTGAGTAAATGCCTAGAAGAAATCAATGCATGGATGTGCCAAAATTTCCTCCAATTGAATAAAAACAAAACTGAAGTAATAATATTTGGACCAATAGAGGAAAGATCAAAAGTTAGCACACAGCTTCAGTCGCTTCAGCTAAGCGTCTCTATCTTTACTCTGATTGGCTCGCGGACTTCCTGTTTGCGGTAAGGCGTATTGTGTCACTTCCTGTTGTTGCTGTGTGAACGACGGAGCTTTGCTCCAGGCTCTCTCGCTTTTTATCTTTAAACCTCTTTGCTGTAAAATCTGTTTCCAAACATAAGCACTTTTAAAACATTGTCTGTGGCTGCTCATCACGTTTGGGAACTCCTCGTGTTTCACACGGTTTGTTCTTTTGCGTGATAATAGGGCGTTAGCCTAGCTTTAGCCTAGCGTTAGCCTAGCGCTAGCCAAGCCTTAGCCTCATAATGGCTTCTCCGTCCCTGACTAAGTCTCCTATCTGCTGCTCTCTGTGTCAGATGTTCAGTTATTCCTCTGCCTCCTTTAGTGATGATGGTACATGTAATAAATGTAGTGTTTTTGTAGCTTTGGAGGCGAGGGTGTAAGAATTGGAGACCCGGCTCCGTGCTGTTGAAAAACCAGCTGATAGCCGCTCTTTTGCTAGCGCGGAGCCACATAGAGTAACTTCACGTAGCGAACCTAAAGCAGTAGCACCCGAGCAGCCTGGTAACCAGGCTGGCTGGGTGACAGTTCGTAAGAAGCATAGCTCTAGATTACAGACCCCAGATCACCACCAACCCATCTGCGTTTCTAATAAATTTTCCCCTCTGAGCGACAATCTCGCCGAGGAGCCAACCTTAATCATTGGCAGCTCCATAATGAGAAATGTGGCACTAAAGAAACCAGGGACCATAGTTAAATGCCTACCAGGGGCCAGAACAGGCGACATAGAATCCTACCTAAAACTACTGGCTAAGGATAAGCGTAAATACCGCAAAATTGTTATTCACGCTGGCGGTAATGACACCCGGTCACGCCGATCAGAGGTCACCAAAGTTGGTGTTGCTTCGGTTTGTGAGTTTGCTAAAACTATGTCGGACTCTGTAATTTTCTCTGGTCCCCTGCCTGATCTGACCAGTGATGACATGTTTAGCCGCATGTCATCATTCAACCGCTGGTTGTCTAGGTGGTGTCCAGAAAACGACGTGGGCTACATTGATAACTGGAGAACTTTCTGGGGAAAACCTGGTCTGATCCGGAGAGACGGCATCCATCCTACTTTGGATGGTGCAGCTCTTCTTTCTAGAAATCTGGCCGGATTTATTAGTCCTCCTAAATGCTGACAACCCAGGGTCCAGACCAGGAAGCAGAGCCGTAGTTTAACACACCTCTCTGCAGCTTCTGTACTGTTACCCATCCATTATCCTATTGAGACGGTGTCTTTCCCACGGCCAAAACTTAACAGATCAAAAACTGATCTAAAAGGAACAAATCATAAAAACCTAATAAAAATCAATACGGTTCACCTTGAACCTAAAAATAAAACAATAAAATGTGGTCTATTAAATATAAGGTCTCTCCCTCCAAAGACTTTGTTAGTTAATGAATTGATTTCTGATAATCAGATTGATTTGTTTTGTCTCACAGAAACCTGGCTACAAGAGGACTACGTTAGTATAAATGAGTCAACCCCCTCCAGTTATTCAAATTTCCACATTCCCAGATCTGTGGGAAGAGGAGGAGGAGTGGCAACTATCTTTCAGTCTGATTTATTAATTAGTCCTAGGCCAACTAATAATTACAGTTCTTTTGAACATTTAACCCTCAGTTTCCCTCATCCAAACTGCAAAGCAATAAAACCTCTTCTGTTTGTTGTTTTGTATCGTCCACCAGGCCCTTACACTCAGTTTTTGGATGAGTTGTCAGATTTCTTATCTGATTTGGTGTTAAATACTGATAAGGTTATTATAGTGGGTGATTTTAACATCCATGTTGACACTGAATGTGATAACCTTAGTGTAGCCTTTAAAACTATCCTAGATTCAATTGGTTTTGCTCAAAATGTGCATAAACCGACGCACTCTCGGCTCCATACTTTAGACCTTGTTCTGACATATGGCATTGATTGTGAAGAATTAACAGTATTCTCTCACAACCCTGTCCTGTCTGATCATTTTTTAATAACATTTGAGTTTAATCTAACTGAGTTCTCCACCCCCAAAAGAGGGTTCCATTATAGTAGATTTTTATCGGATAATGCTGTATTAAAACTTAAAGAGTCTGTCCCCTTTTTAATATCCTCAGTATTGCAGAAATGCCCTGTAGATGGCAGCATTGCTGTTTCTTCCCATTCACAAATCGATACCTTTGCTAACAATCTGACTTCCTCATTGCGTTCTGCATTAGACAATGTAGCTCCCTTGAAAAAGAAGGTGATTATTCACAGGAAGCTGGCTTCTTGGTTTAATTCAGAGCTGTGTTCCTTGAAGCACAATGTTAGGAAATTGGAAAGAAAATGGCGCTCTACACACCAAGAGGAATCCTACTTAATCTGGAGGGACAGACTATTGTTGTATAACAAGACCCTCCGCAGAGTTAGAGCAGCATATTTTTCATCATTAATTGAAGAGAATAAAAATAATCCTAGATTTCTCTTTAGTACAGTTGCCAAAATTACCCAGAGTCACAGCTCTGTTGATCCATCCATTCCGTTAGCTCTTAGTAGTAATGATTTTATGGGATTCTTCATAAATAAAATTGATGCCATTAAAAATAAAATAATTGGCATCCTCCCAAACATGATTACCTCGTCCTCAGTAAGTGAGGCAGCATTGGAGGAATCTTTAGAATCTGCGCAGTGTTTGAACTGTTTAGAAGCAGTAGAGCTTTCTGAGCTATCTAAAATTTTAGCTTCATCTAAACCTTCTACCTGTATGTTAGACCCAATCCCAACCAAGTTGTTTAAGGACATATTCCCTTTGATCAGTGGCACTATTGTAGACATGATTAATCTATCCTTAGTAAATGGATATGTACCACAGGTTTTGAAAGTAGCTGTTATTAAACCTTTACTTAAGAAACCTTCTCTTGATCAAGATGAGTTAGTAAATTACAGACCTATATCTAATCTTCTTTTCTTATCTAAAATTCTTGAGAAAGTAGTTGCTAATCAACTTTGTGAACATTTACAAAGTAATGACCTACTTGAGGAGTTTCAGTCAGGCTTCAGAGCTCATCATAGCACTGAAACAGCTCTGGTGAAGGTCACTAATGATATTCTCATGGCCTCAGATAATGGACTTGTGTCTATACTTGTCCTGTTAGATCTCAGTGCTGCGTTTGATACAGTTGATCACAATATTCTCCTACAAAGACTTGAACATACTGTAGGGATTAAGGGGAAAGCATTAGGCTGGTTTAAATCTTATCTGTCAGACAGATTCCAATTTGTTCATGTTAATAATAAATCTTCCTCAAACTCTAGGGTCACCTGTGGAGTACCACAGGGTTCAGTCCTTGGACCAATTCTCTTTACTATATATATGCTTCCGATCGGAAAAATTATCAGACAGCATGGGATTAATTTACACTGTTATGCTGATGATACTCAGCTATATTTATCCATAAATCCTGATGAATCCAATCAATTACTTCGACTGTAGTCATGTCTTGATGACATCAAAAGCTGGATGACTTTAAATTTCCTGCATCTAAATTCTGACAAGACCGAAGTTGTAATCTTTGGGCCAGAGTCCTCAAAAAATAAACTTCTTAACCAATCACTTAATCTGGGTGGCATTAACTTGGCCCCTGGTAATAAAGTAAAAAATCTTGGTGTTATTTTTGACCAAGACATGTCATTTAAATCCCATATTAAACAGGTTTCCAGAGTTTCCTTTTTTCACCTCCGGAATATCGCCAAAATTAGAAACATTCTGTCCAGGAGCGATGCTGAAAAACTGGTCCATGCATTTGTTACTTCAAGGCTGGACTATTGTAATTCTTTACTATCAGGAAGTCCACAAAATGCAGTTCAAAGCCTTCAGCTGATCCAAAATGCTGCAGCAAGAGTTCTGATGAAAATCAACAAGAGGGATCATATTTCTCCAATTTTAGCTTCCCTTCACTTGCTTCCTGTTAAATCCAGAATAGAATTTAAAATTCTTTTTCTAATGTATTAAGCCCTGAATAATCAAGCTCCATCATATATCAGAGCTCTGATTACCCCATATATTCCTAACAGAGCACTTCGCTCTCAGACTGCAGGTCTGCTGGTGGTTCCTAGAGTCTCTAAAAGTAGAATGGGAGGCAGATCCTTTAGCTATCAGGCTCCTCTCCTGTGGAACCAACTCCCAGTTTTGGTCCGTGAGGCAGACACCCTGTCTACTTTTAAGACTAGGCTTAAAACTTTTCTTTTTGACAAAAATTATAACTAGTGGCTCATGTTACTCTCAGCTACCTTTATAGTTTTACTGCTATAGGCTTGGGCTACTGGAGTATATCAGGATCTAATTTTCTCACTCTATTGAGTTCTACTGTTCTTCAATTATGCATTATGTGTTGTCATTTCTGCTTTAACTTTCTGTTCTCTCTCTTTTCTCTTCATAGTAGGTACACCTGGTCTGGCGTTCTGTTAACTGTGACATCATCCAGAGAAGACGGCTCACCCGCTACTACCATCTAATGTAGAACAGATTACTGGATCAATGTGTGCTTCTGTGCTTTTTTGTCTCTCTTGTTGTGTCTCTGCTCTGTCTTCTGTAACCCCAGTCGGTCGAGGCAGATGACCGTTCATACTGAGCCCGGTTCTGCCGGAGGTTTTTCCTTCCCGTTAATGGGTGGTTTTTCTTCCCACTGTCGCTTCATGCTTGCTCAGTATGAGGTAATGCAGCAAAGCCATGTACAATGCAGATGACTCTTCCTGTGGCTCTATGGTTCCCCAGGAGTGAATGCTGCTTGTCGGGACTTTGATGCAATCAACTGGTTTCCTTATATAGGACATTTTTGACCAATCTGTATAATCTGACCCAATCTGTATAATATGATTGAACTTGACTTTGTAAAGTGCCTTGAGATGACATGTTTCATGATTTGGCGCTATATAAATAAAATTGAATTGAACTGAATTGAATTGAAAAACCACCAATCAGGCCCGAAATCTGGGAGTAGTGATGGACTCAGACCTGAACCTTCAAAAGCATCTAAAGACAATTACAAGGTCAGCTTTCTATCACCTGAAGAACATTTCTAGGATTAAAGGACTGATGTCTCAGCAGGATCTGGAAAAACTAATCCATGCGTTTATATTTAGTAGAATTGATTACTGCAACGGTGTTTTCACAGGACTTCCTAAAAAGTGGGTCAGACAGCTGCAGCTGATCCAGAACGCTGCTGCCCGCATCCTCACTAAGACTAAGAAAGTAGAGCACATAACCCCAGTTCTAAAGTCCTTACACTGGCTCCCTGTATCTCAGAGAATAGACTTTAAAATACTTCTGTTAGTCTATAAATCCTTAAATGGCTTAGCACCTAAATACATCACAGACTTGTTATCAGTGTATCAACCCTCCTGACCACTAAGGTCTTCTGGCTCCAGTCTACTCCACATACCTAGAACCAGAACTAAATATGGAGAAGCAGCGTTTAGTTCCTATGCTCCGTTTATCTGGAACAAACTTCCAGAAAACTGTAAAAGTGCGGAAAGCCTGAGTTCTTTTAAATCAAGATTAAAAACACATCTGTTTAAAATTGCCTTTGACTGTTCTAGTTAAACAGTTTTACTGTTTTTAATGTTCTTTTTTGTTACTACATTCTATCTCTACTTGCGTTTATTCTATTTTCTATCTACATTTTATTATTTTGATATGTCTTAATCATGTAAAGCACTTTGTATTGTCTTGTACTAAATTGTGCTATATAAATAAATTTGCCTTGCCTTTGCCTTGCCTATGCACCTAGAAGGCATTTTATTGTGGACTTAGTTCGGCGATTTTTTTTTAAAAGCGCTTGCTCAAAGTAGACGTGGATCAGCAGATTTGGTGTGTGAAAGAAGATACTGGAAAACATGCATATATATCCTTGTTCACCGTACCGGTTGTACAATGTAAACAATGTGTGTTTCTATGCAAGTTCGCTTCGCGCATTCTCGGTGTTCTTGAACTGACGTCACACATCGGAAATGGCCGATCGTAAACGGAGGCAGCACTCAAACGCGAAATACCATAATTGGTGTAAAAAATGCGCAATATTTCATATTTAAACTTAATTTGAACACTTTTGATACATGAATATTCAAAGTTTACCTTGTTCTGGAAGTTATTCAATGGTTTTCAGAATTTTTTTTCAGTCCAAGAGTTAGACTTTAAGGACTCACCAGTCCATTCTCTCTTCCAGTCAGCCTCATTATCAGCAGTATTGGGTGTCTCGTGTACAAAAATAACATTCACCGTTTTTAGAGAGCCCAGCCTGAAAAGAGAAGCTCTTTTCCCATCATACCTTGCCCTATTTAAGTTCAAGCTGCCTATACGTATATCTCCCATAGCATAGAAAAGTAGTAATGACACAAAAACAAAAGAGCAAAACAAAAGAAAAAAAGAAAAATTCTAACATCTCAACATCTAACTGCTTTTTGACCTTTTGCACTAATTTTGTAATACGGCGAATTTTCTGGTCAGTGAAAGCTCTCTCTCCCATGACTCCAGGAGTTCTCAGAAAAACCTTCACTGAGTCAAGGAAGAGCTGCAAATCAGGTAACACTTTCTCCACTTTAACATTTCTGGCTCACTTTGTGTCCTGCAGAAAACTCTTACTACTCATTAAAGAGCAGCCTCTCTTCTTGTGAGTCCACATCTGTGAAGTGCCAGAGACTCCACATCACTCACCTGACTGCTGACACTCACTATAAGGATTTAAATTCAATTCAATTTATAAAGCGCCAATTCATGAAACATGTCATCTCAAGGCACTTTACAAAGTCAAAATCAATCATATTATACAGATTGGGTCAAATTATAAATTTAGCAGATTGACGTTGTTCATTTGGTTTCCTCTTTTTATTATCATTAGAGAAATCTTCATCTACCAGCATTTCATCCTCCTCCCCCTCCAGAGAACATCCTATCTCCCCTGCTTTGGTCTACGTGGTAATGCCTTCAGTGTGGGACTGCTCACTGACTCCTACTACTGAATCAGAGAGAGTAACATCAGAACCAACAGCACCAAAGTTCCTGGTATCCAGACTAGGTCCTCCTGGGCCATCAGAAACTACAACAGCAGCACCTGAACTAGCATTTCCTGAACAATTGGGACCCACAATAGCATTAACAAAAGCAGCTGCCCCTTCATGCCCAGCCTGTTGTGTACCCTGTGAATTCCCCTCCTGTGAACTCTGTGGATGTTCATGCTCTGAACCTGTTGAAGTGGTCTCACTGTAGGCGGGGTCAGGTGGGGCAAGGATTGGAGACTCTGTCAGGGATCTGTGCAGGGTGTCAAATGCCCGCTGACAGTCATGTTGCTCTGACCACTGGTGTATCCTAATTCCCACCTGGAGATCCTGTCAGCATCTCCCTCTCCAACACCAAATCCAGAGCTGCACCGAGTGTGGTTGGGCGAGAAAGCTGCGTCTATATATGGAGCTCTTTGGGACTGAGGGCCTGCAGGAACTGATCACAGGCGAGCTCGGTCTGCACTGCAAGGGGCATGTTGTCATAAGCCCGCTTTCAGAGGCACTCAATGTCATGGGCTAGAACATGCAGTGGCTCTCCAGGCAGTTTTCATCTGTTGTGAAACTCCAATGTCAGTAACACAGGCTGGTAGCACTGCTCAAACCATCTCTGAAGCACTACAACTAGAGCAGTATAGTCACCCTTCTTCTTTTCACTCAGCAAAAGCAGACAAGCTGCTGCATCCTCACACAGGCACAGAGCTAATTGTGGGGCGTTGTGTTCCTCAGACCAGCCAGCTGCAACAGCTAACAATTCAAACCGTGCAACATACACTTCCCATGATGTCTTGCCACTGAACTTGGGTGTCTTTATGTTTGCATTAGCTAGATGTCCATGGGCGCCACCATCTTTATTTAAATCGCATGCTGGCACGTCACATGACGTCAATGCCGCCCCATCAAACTGCTGTTAAGATATCCACTGGGTCAGTGGAGTGACCAGTAGGAGCTGAATGGCACACTTAGATAGCACCGAACCAAAGATTGGCACATATCTATCAGATACCACCCCGGAGGTGACACAGTTTCTCTATTGATGTCAGAGTTTGGATGTGTACCTAGATCCCTATATAATGTTTGTGTGATAAGCAATCAGGGCTTCTTGCTGATCAAGAGCCCATCAGCGCTGATGTGTCTGTAACTGTTTCTCTGTCTAAAGTAGATAAAATATAACTAAAAGTATACTTGTCTGTTTGATGCGTTCTGCAACCAAAGTAATATGTAAGTGGGGGTCGCCTGAAGGGTAAAAAGAGCTGGGTCCACTTAGGGTGTGTCACCGCAGACGGGGTGCGGTGATTCATAACACTGCCGAACATGGCAAGAATGGTCCTCCAGCTAAGACAAACCTGGTGAGAAGCCGGCCTCTGCATACAACTGGAGTACTGCTTCCCTCACACCATGAGCGGTCAACCGTGGTCACACTTCCATCTCCTGCTCCTCCTTCTTAACTTTGTCCTTCAGCATGATCAGGCTAGCAATAGTTCCAGGCGTAGTTCGTCGTTTAAGCTTCTGACACCAGTGTAACATTTCGTTATGACACCTAAGCACCATTGTTTGCTGCTAACAATGTTTATTTTAGGACAAACAGCACAGGACAGCTTTCACAGGGCACACTGTCGCTTTATCCAATCCCCCGAACCACCACTCCTCCATCCCCACCCCACCCCACCCCTCCCGGGACGCCACACATTTCTTCTGATATAACCCCAAAACAACCTAACTTAAGGAAACATTAGTGTGCAACAGCACTTAGCAATAAAGTTTAGTACAGATCATTACATAACTGTCAATCTGCATTACCACCGGCAACTGGTATGGAGTGTGAATTGCTCATTGATAAGGCTTCATATAAACTTTATTTTCTCTAGATTTGTCTCATATGTAGGTATGTCTGTTTTCTTTTAGAGAAACATTTTAAACAGTATAATGTGTGTTTTCATGGTTACCACTGTGGGCTCATTGCGCCTTTTCACCTGTAATGCATTTTATACTTTTGCTTCCACATTAAGCCCATGTATCCTCATTTTAGTGTGTGTTCCTGTTATTTAATCAACTCAGTTAGTATCTATCCTCATTTGTCTCTTCTTTTTTTGTCTTCAGTTTAAATTCAGTACTTTTTACTTTCTTGTGTAACTCATACATGGACCAAAGCATAAAGCCTAAATATAATCTAAACTATACAAAAAAAACTATCTATACATTTATATGAAATTAACCTATCGTAAAGAGGCTGATTTTGTAGGCAAAGGCAAGGCAACTGTATTTGTATAGCACAACTCAGTACAGAGACAATTCAAAGTGCTTTACATGATTAAAATACAGGAAAATAAAACAGAATATAAGCAAGTAGGAATAAAATGTAGAAACAAAAAAGAAACAGTTGGACTAAAAAAGTTGAACTAATGCTGTTTTAGTGGAACAGTTTAACTAGAACAGTCAAAAACAGTCCTAAACAAATGTGTTTTTAATCTTGATTTAAAAGAACTCAGGTTTTCCGCAATTTTACAGTTTCTGGAAGTTTGTTCCAGATAAGTGGAGCATAGGAACTAAATGCTGCTTCTCCTTGTTTAGTTCTGGTTTTAGGTAGAGAAGGCTGGAGCCAGAAGACCTTAGTGCTCTGGATGGTTGATACACTGATAACAAGTCTGTGATGTAGAAGTGAATGTGTCCACTTTTAGTTTAACATTTAGGCTACATATTGTATCCTCTAAATAAGAAAAAAAATTATTTTATGGTATGCCACCGTGACCATACGTCCATTTAAAGATGTCGCTGTTACGTTGCCAGCTATTTCACGTTAGCAGCATAGCAAAAACCTAGTGAGATTTCAGATGCTTAGGTGGCGACGTGAGGGTTGACTGCGTCCTCTCCTGTGCTTGGTAAGCACTGATTTGGCAGCTTCCACATGCAATAGGCGCCAGGGCTTCTTCCATGCTGCATCTTAAGCCTCCTCCCTCCCGCAGAAGCGCAGAAGGTGGTTGCAGCAGCAGCTCTGCCCTCTGCCACGCACCCACACAACACTGGTTAGATCAGTGGCTGTGAAGAACAACTTTTTGAACCACACAGTCCTTATACTACAAGGGTTAGGGTTAGCTATGAAGTTTTGTCTATGCACCTTATAGAATCCAGTGTTTCCTTCTCCATAGTACTGAGAAAAAAAGTACTGAATCTGCAAATCACGGTTGATCCCCCTGATCACGCTCTGCCTGCTGGCTGGCTGGTCATACCCACAGCCAATCAGCAGAGGGTGGCTGGCCACACATTTGCCCAAGAACTGATGAGTAGTTGGCTACATAAGAGCTATACCCTGTTCGATAATCACATACCACCTCTAGAGTAGGTGCGAAAAAAACTCCAGCGGGGTAGGAGGAAAAAGCCAGTCGAAAAACCCTCACAGCGTGTGGTGTGGCATAGAGTACCGCCCAGTGGAGCCCATCGAAAAAAGAAATTACTTACTATTCGGTAACCTCTTGCTGCATCTTTGTTGTTTGTGCAGGAGGCTCCACTTCTTTAGCTTCTGGGTCTTCCGCTTATCTGGGGTCGGGTCGGGGGGGGGGGGGGTAGCAGCTTCAGTAGGGAGGCCCAGACATCCCTCTCCCCAGCCATCCCAAGGGGTGTCCAGGCCAGCTGAGAAACATAGTCCCTCCAGTGTGTCCTGGGTCTTCCTCTGGGTCTCCTCCTGGCGGGACATGCCCTGAACACCTCACCAGGGAGGTGTCCAGGAGGCATCCTAACCAAATGCCCGAGCCACCTCAACTGGCTCCTCTCGATGTGGAGGAGCAGCGGCTCTACTCTGAGTCTCCCCGGATGACTGAGCTCCTCACCCTATCTCTAAGGGAGAGCCCAGACACACTACGGAGAAAACTAATTTTGGCTGCTTGTATCCGGGATCTCGTTCTTTCGGTCATGACCCAAAGCTCATGACCATAGATGAGGGTAAGAACGTAGATCGACGAGTAAACCGAGAGCTTTGCCTTTTGGCTCAGCTTTCCCTTGACCACAACGGACTGGTACAGCGCCCGCTTCACAGCAGACGCCACACCAATCCGCCTGTCGATCTCCCGCTCCATCTTCCCCTCATTCGTGAAAAAGACTACAAGATACCTAAACTCCTCCACTAGGGGTATCACATCCTCCCCAACCCAGAGAAGGCACTCTACCCTTTTCTGGTTCAAGACCATGGTGTCGGATTTGGAGGCACTGATTCTCATTCTGCCGCTTCACACTCGGCTGCGAACCGCTGTAGTGAGAGCTGTAGATCACGCCCTGATGAACCCAACAGGACCGCGAATAGCAGAGACGCAATCCTAAGGCCACCAAAATGGATCCCCTCAACACCTTGGCTGCACCTAGAAATTCTGTCCACAAAAGTTATGAACAGAATCGGTGACAAAGGGCAACCTTGGCGGAGTCCAACTCTCACCGGAAACAAGTCCAACTTACTGCCGGCAATGCGGACCAGACTCTGACACTGGTCATACAGAGACCTAACAGCCCTTATTAAAGGGCCCGGTACTTCATACTCCCGGAGTACCCCCTCACGGGACCCTCTGAGGGACACGGTTGATGCCTTCTCCAGATCCACAAAGCACATGTAGACTGGTTGGGCAAACTCCCATGCACCCTCCAGGATCCTGCTGAGGGTATAGAGCTGATCCAGTGTTCCATGGCCAGGACAAAAACCGCACTGCTCTTCCTGAATCCGAGATTTGACTATCCAACTGACCCTCCTTTCCAGAACCCCGGAACAGACCTTACCAGGGAGGCTTAAGAGTGTGATTCCTCTGTAGTTGGAATATACCCTCCGGTCCCCCTTTTTAAATAGAGGGACCACCACCCCAGTCTGCCAATCCAGGGAAACTGCCCCCAATGTCCACGCAATTCTGCAGAGCCGCATTAACCAACACAGCCCCACAACATCCAGAGCCTTAAGGTACTCAGGGTGAATCTCATCCACCCCCAGGGCCTTGTCACCGAGGAGCTTTTCAACCGCCTCGGCAGCCTCGGCAACCTCAGCACCAGAGATGGGAGAACCCGACCCAGAGTCCTCAGGCTCTGCTTCCTCAATGATAGACGTGTTGGTGGGATTAAGGAGGTCTTCGAAGTATTCTGCCAACTGATACACGATGTCCCGAGTCGAGGTCGGCAGCACACCACCCCCACTATAGTAATACATTTTATTTCAAGCGCCTTTCAAAACACTCAAGGTCACTGTACATGTAAAAACAATAAATGGTAAAAGCAGTCGTCATAATTAAAAGAAACAACACAAATTACACAGAGGAAAGTAATATAAAATCATAATGAAAAGGCAATCTTGAACATGTGGGTTTTGAGTTTGGATTTGAACACGGGTAAAGACTCGGTATTGCAGATGTCAGGGGGGAGAGAATTCCAGAGTGTGGGCGCAGAACGTGAAAAAGCTCTGCTCCCCATGGTTTTAAGACGGGCTGAAGGAACAACTAAGTGAGTGGTAGAAGAAGATCTAAGAATGCGGGAGGGAATAGAAATTTGAAGTAAATCAGAAAGGTATGGAGGGGAGAGATTGTGAATAACTTTAAAAGTAAGTAGGAGGATTTTGAACTGAATTCTATACTTCACAGGTAGCCAGTGGAGCTGCTGCAGGACTGGAGTGATGTGATGAAAAGAGGGGGTTCTAGAAATGATGCGAGCTGCTGAGTTTTGTACTGACTGAAGCTTGTGAATGGATTTTTGAGGAAGACCGAAAAGAAGAGAATTACAGTAATCAATGCGGGAAGTGACCAGACTATGAACAAGAGTGCAGGTGGAGCTAGTGGAGAGAGAGGGGCGAAGGCGATTGATATTGCGTAAGTGAAAGTAAGCGGAGCGGGTAAGGTTATTAATGTGAGAGGAGAAGGACAAGGTACTATCAAGGATGACACCCAGACTCTTGACCTGAGGTGAGGGGGAAATTATGGAGTTGTCAAATGAAAGGGAGAAACTGTCAGCTTTGGATAAAGTAGATTTTGTTCCCACTAGGAGAATTTCTGTCTTGTCATTATTCAATTTAAGAAAGTTGGAGGTGAACCAGGACTTTATTTCGGTTAAGCAGGAGATAAATGAAGGAGGTGGGAGTGAAGAGTTTGGTTTACAAGAAAGATAGAGCTGGGTGTCATCCGCATAACAGTGAAAATTGATGTTGAATTTCCTAAAGATATTACCAAGGGGGAGAATGTAGATGATAAAGAGTAGGGGTCCTAGAACAGAGCCTTGGGGAACACCGGTGGTAACTGGAGAGGAGTTGGAACGATATGACTTAATCTGAACAAATTGAGTGCGGCCAGAAAGATAGGATTGAAACCAGGCTAGGGGAGTGTGAGTGATGCCAATTGTATAAAGTCGATGGAGTAGGGTAGAGTGTGAAACTGTGTCGAAGGCTGCACTTAGATCAAGAAGAATGAGGATGGAAATTAGACCAGAGTCAGCTGCTATTAAAAGATCATTGATTATTTTTAAGAGGGCGGTTTCAGTGCTATGACGGGGACGGAAGCCAGACTGGAACTGTTCATAAAGGTTGTTGTGAGTTAAGTGAGAATGAAGTTGAGAAGCGACTGTTTTTTCCAATATTTTTGAAATAAAAGGTAAATTTGAAATTGGCCTGAGATTATTGTAATTGTTGGGATCTAGTCCAGGTTTCTTCACAATAGGAGTGATAATAGCAGTTTTGAAAAGAGATGGAACAATTCCAGAACCAAGAGAGGAGTGAATGATGGCAGTTATGAAGGGGAGAAGAGCGTGGAGGCAGGATTTGACCAGGGCAGACGGGATAGGATCAAGTGGGCAGGTGGGAGATTTAGATTTGTTGATAAAATCAGAAATATCGGAGAGGGTTGGTAGATGAAAGCTGCAAAAAGGCTGGCAGGGTGAAGGGGTTATAGGGGAAGGGGGTGACAGGATAGGAGGCAGGCACTGGTGAATTATTTTGATTTTATCATTGAAAAACTGCATAATCGAATTGCAGGCGTCAGTTGAGCATAGGTGGGGAGGAAGAGAAGCTGGGGATTTGAAAATATTGTTAAACACCAAAAACAGAGTCCGAGAATTACTTTCGTGTGAGCAGATCAGGTTGGAGTAGTAAGTGGATTTAGTTTTAGTGATTAGTTCTTTGTATTGAGTTATCTGAGTTATATACATTTCGCTGTGAATTGTTAAACCGGTTTTCTTTTTAAGTCTTTCAAGTTGACGGCACTTAGCCTTCATGGTCCGGAGTTCAGGGGTAAACCAGGGGGCGGAGTGGGAAAAGGTGACAGTCCGGGATTTTGTTGGGGCAAGGAGAGTGTTGGTACTGCACTGCTTTCCCCTCCTGAGACGCCGGATAGTGGACCAGAATCACTTTGAAGCCATACGGAAGTCTTTCTGCCTCAGCGACCAGCCAAGCCACCTGCCGCTAGGACTGCCAGTACACACCAGCTGTGGGACTCCACAGGCCAATAAAGCCCGATAGGACTCCTTCTTCAGCTTGACAGCTTCCCTCACCGCTGGTGTCCACCAGCGTGTTCGAGGGTTGCCGCCGTGACATGCACCGACAACCTTGCAGCCACAGCTCCGATTAGCCGTCTCAACAATAGAGGCGTGGAACATGGTCCACTCAGACTCAATGTCCCCTGCCTCCCTTGGGACATGTTTAAAGCTCTCCCAGAGGTGAGAGTTAAAGCTCTGTCTCACGGGGGACTCTGCCAGACAGTCCCAGCAAACCCTCACAATACGTTTGGGCCTGCCAGGTCTGACCGGCTTCCTCCCCCACCATTGGAGCCAGCTCACCACCAGGTTGTGGTCGGTGGAGAGCCCATCCACCCACACGTATGCGGTGGGAGGCCACCCTCTCATTCACCGGGGTGAACCCCAATGTACAGGCACCGAGAAGAGGGGCAACAAGTATGCCCACTCCAGCTCGGCGCCTCTCACCAGGGGCAACTCCAGAGTGGAAGAATGTCCAACCCCTCTAAAGGAGACTGGTTCCTTTAGAGGGGTTGAGACATGCGTCGAGGTGAGTTCGACTATCTCTAGTCGGAACCTCTCAACCTCGCAAACTAGCTTAGTCTCATTCCCCACCAGAGAGGTCACATTCCACGTCCCAAGAGCCAGCTTCATCAGCCGAGGATCGGAACGGCAAGGTCCCCGCCCTCGACAGCCACCCATTTCGCAAAGCACCTGACCCCTTTGGTCCCTCCTATAGTTGGTGAGCCTATTGGAAGGGGGGCCCATGTCTCCTCATCGGACTGTGCCTGGCCAGTTACCATGGGTAAAAGCCCAGCCACCAGACGCTTGCCAACATGCCCCACCTCAAGGCCTGGCTCCAGAGTGGGGCCCCGGTGACCCGCCTCTGGGCGAGGGAACACGACGTCCATTTATGGCACTCATCAAAAGGGGCTTTTGGGCTGCTCTTTGTCTGGTCCCTCACCTAGGACCTGTCTGCCTTGGGTGACCCTACTAGGGGCATAAAGCCCCTGACAGCATAGCTCCTAGGGTCACTGGGACACACAGACTCCTTCACCACAGTAAGTTGGCAGCCCAGGGAAGGGCTGCCAACTTTGCAGCCATTTTCATGCATATATAGTGTGAGCGTAAACAATTAGTTGGGGGTGAGGCCAGCCCTAACAACAGCTCATTCTGGAGCTCAAAATGGGTGAAACTGGGGAGGTGAAATCTTATTGTCTGAGAATAATTTCACGCAAAGAATGCAATAAACTTGTTTTGTATTGCCCATAGTCCTTTACTAAATGTCTAATATGTCACCTTTAATAAGATAATAAAGAAGAATGGCTCTGTTTTGGGAACTACTCTAGAACCTCTGGAGATTATTTTAGAGTGATTCTTCATAAAATCAAGAACATTATACATCCTCCTGACCATCCTCTTTGTCAGAGCCAATGTAAAACAAACTACTATCCAAGCTATTCATGACTTTGCGCCATTACCCACAATTCACAGCAGAAGCCTGGTTTATGACTTCTGCCATTTTGCTTATATTCGCAGGGTCTATATTTGCTGTTAAGGTGTATCACACTACTGTTTCAGTTTTACCTGGTGTAAATGGAAATGCATCGCAGGTAGATACACTATAGGGATGTTTTAAAAAGCATCCGTATAGCTGGATAATTGTCATGGTTTTATGCTGCCTAGCCCACATGCAGAACACACTCAGGAGATTGAGATCAAGTTTACAATCGTTTATTGAGAAGTAGGAGAATGATAGCGAAGGGGATTGATGGGGTCAACTGCGTAGGAGAACACCGGGAGCTTCAGGAGGCGCGGGAGTGAGAATTGACTGCGGAACAGAGAGCAAGAAGTTAAATGCCGGAACTACAGCTCAGAATAAATGATGAAACGAATGGCTTACCACAGCTACATCGAGGATCCGCCAGAGGGGAAAGGAGGTGAGTGGATTCAGCAGGACAACCAGAGGTGCAGTGTCAGGTTTTGGAGGAGAAGGTGGCAGCGAAGCACAGAGGCTGGATGGTGGAGGGTGAGCGGGATCCGATGGGGCGAGGCTTGAGAGAGCAAAGTCGGTTGGCTGCCAGCTGGGAATCACGGAGAGGTTGTTACAATGGGACAAGGCTTGAAACTTCCTTGAAACAAGGGAGAGCTACGGAGCGGGATCCGAAGCAGGAAATTACCTGGAACACAGGAGACACAGGTTAGTCACGGGAGCAAGAGCTGTCACAAAGACAGACTACTGAGTCGGACCACTGAAGGTCAACACTATGGCGATGTTGTACTGGCAGCCTTCCTGAGTTCCTTTAAATTGAGATAAAAAACACATTTGTTTAGGATTGCCTTCAACTGTCCTACTTAAACTGTTTTAAACATAATTAGTTCAACTTTGCAGTCCAACTGTTTTTAATTTAATAAAATGTTATTCCTCATTGCTTTTATTCTGTTTTATTTTTATTTTTTTTATTTTTTATTTTGCCGAGTCCGCCTACAGGTGGGAGGCTGACCATCTGCCGACCTGGTGCAGGGAGAACAACCTGGAGCTCAACGCTGCAAAACAGTGGAGATGGTTGTGGACTTCAGGAAGAACTCAGCCCCAGCTACCCCATCACCCTCTGTGACTCCACTATTGACCCTATGGAGTCTTTCCGCTTCCTAGGAACTATCATCTCCTAGGACCTAAAGTGGGAGCTGAACATCAACTCCCTCACCATGAAAGGCCAGCGGAGGATGTACTTCCCACGGCAGCTGAAGAAATTCAACCTGCCAAGGACAGTGATGGTGCAGTTCTACTCCTCCATCATTGAGTCCATCCTCACCTCCTCCATCACCATCTGGTACGCTGGTGCCACCGCTAAGGACAAGGGCAGACTGCAGCGTGTCATCCGGTCTGCAGAGAAGGTGATTGGCTGCAATCTTCCATCTCTCCAGGACCTGTACGCCTCCAGGACTCTGAGGCGTGCAGGGAAGATTGTGGCTTCCTGCAAACAAGTATGCTGCAGCCTTCTGCCTCTGGCAGAAGGCCGCAGCATGCCACAAGAACAGTTTTTTCCCATCTGCTACCGGCCTTATGAACAAGGCCAAGAGCCGCCCGTGAAACTGGACACTGTCTCTCCCCCGTTCAGGACTTACAAGCTTCTGCGTTACATTAACATACAGTTTACTGAGTGTATATTGCTTCTGTGTATATATATATATATATATATATATATATATATATATATATATATATATATATATATATCCTTTTTACTTTTTATTTTACTGTATTCTTATATTTTTTTGTCTGCACCATCAACACCAAGTCAAATTCCTTGTAAGTGCAAACCTACTTGGCGATTAAACTTGATTCTGATTCTCCTATATTTTAATCATGTAAAGCACTTTGCATTGTCTTTGCACTGAAATGTGCTATATAAATAAATTTGCCTTGCCTTCCGCTTAAATATTCCCTGCCAGGGCTGTGTAACATGGATCATCTGCGGGATTTTTTCCCCACCAGGATGTTAGAAATTCCACCTCCCCATTTGTTGCTGAATACAATGCATGCATGTAACAATGGACTGTGCTGTTACTTGAACATATTATGAAACACTAGTGAGTTATGACCCATATAAGCCTATATAAATATTAAAAACAGCAGGATATAAAGAGAATTAAGTCCAGGGTTTGTGGGCTTATGAGCTGGAGAATTTATGTTGTGATTTTCTTTTACATGCGTTACCCATTTGCCTAAACTCTAGAATAAAGTTTAATACTTTGATTGCTGATAAAAAGACAGTCTAAATTATAACAGTTATTAAAATATTAAGCAAGCAAAATGCATTGCACAAAGCTATCAAGGTTAACGTTGTGATAAAACCCTAAAACCTAAGATAACCGTTTTTCCTCCTTTCACGGATCCTCTCTCTGATTGCAGTCAGTCACATTCACTGAAGCTATCTCCTTGAAATTGAATTTCATGCAGTCTTCACCACACATCGTTCTCTAGATACGCTGCTTATCTAATTTCTCAGCCATTAGATTTACACTGATACACTTTTATTTTGAATGCTTTAAAGGGATAATTCAACTCCTATACTTTTTATCTTCATGTTGTAAGCCTTTTGAACTGGTAATTTATCGCTGTACAACCAACACATTGTCTTAAAGTCATTTCAATATTGTCATTTTGTCTATGCTCAGAGTGAATGTTCCACCACTAAGGAACACATCCTTAGTACAGTTACAGACTTCTTCTTTAGAGTCAAGCAAACGCTCCAGTTTTCACATCAGTCCTGATGTCAAGTCCTGATGCTGACTGAGTTTGTCACACATTGATTCGTAGAGTGATGGGTGAAACTATTTAATGTCTTTACCATGTGTTTCTTTCAATGTGCAAACATTACATACGTACTGGTAAATTAGGGCAGGAGTGGTGAATGTGCAGCTTGTGAGCCATTTGCAGCTCTTCTGCCTGTCCTGTTCGACTCAAAGCAACTTGACTGATTAGCCAAGAGTGGTAGGAAAATCAAACAATAACTAACATCCCAGACTTATTGAATAAGGAAACGATGAAGTGGTCAAGTTCCAGCACTTTACTGAGAAACAGAGCAGAAATTACATGGATAAAAGTAATCGCACCCAACAGTCCCGCTGCAGCCTTCGTCTGCCCCGTTTCTGCCCGGCCCCCAATGCCGCCTCTTGCTAATACCTGATAGCAGCGTTGCCGTGAGACAACTAAAAAAAAGGTTCCAACTTACGGTTGGAACCTTTTTACAGACAGGATGTCTGTAAAAAGGAGCGCTACCGCAGGTCATTCATCCCTGCTATCAGACTTTACAATGCTGCACTATAACTGAAACTCTAAGTCTGTCGCTAAAGGAGCTGCTCAGCTCCTCTTTATGATAATGACCAAGGTTCTCATTTTAACTGGAGTTAAAATGCCTTACAAGTTCCTGTCTACCTGTGAATAAGAAAATCTGATTAAAAAAAAAATTGTTATAAACTGCTTAGAATGATAGTATGAGGCAGGGGTCGGCAACCTTTACAACTCAAAGAGCCATTTGGACCACTTTCACACAGTAAATAAAACACTGGGAGCCATAAAACCCTTTTTGAAATTTTAAATTAAATAATACTGCATATAACAAGTTTTTT
The DNA here is from genome assembly GCF_011125445.2 of Fundulus heteroclitus. Taxonomy (NCBI): domain Eukaryota; kingdom Metazoa; phylum Chordata; class Actinopteri; order Cyprinodontiformes; family Fundulidae; genus Fundulus; species Fundulus heteroclitus. The sequence continues at coordinate 2,313,361 of NC_046367.1, forward strand.
TTAAAGAGAATAGACCCGCACCAGAACCAACTGTCATGAACGAGAGATTGAGGACCCAGTATTCAGCCAGACACGAAAGTGCAAATAAAAAGGCTTTAATAAAGCTCAAAAATAAGTCAGACAGGGATAAGCAGGCTCCGTGATCAAATAATAGTCCAGGGTTGATACACAAAATGGCAGTCCAAAAAAGGCACGAATACATACAGGGATCAGGCAAGCTCAGATAATCAAAAGGCAGAATAAGGTCGGCAACACGAGTAAGCAGTCAGACAGGCCAGGAAAAACAGGTTCAGGGATCAGGCTGGCTCAGAAGTCAAAAAAGGCAATCGGGTCGGCATCAACAGGCAATCAGAAAAGAACGCTGGAAAGACTCACCAAAAGGCTTGAATTGATCTGGCATATTGCAGGAGGCAGAGGCAGGTATAAGTAAGGGAGTGAGCAGGTGAATGGAGTGAAACTAATTACTGGAATGGGTGGAGCTAATCGGGGGAAGGGAAGTGACTGGAAGTAAACTGAAGCTGATTGGATGGTGACTGGAGAAGGGGAGCTGGCAGGGTGGTGACTAAGAGGTGAGCTGGCAGATAGCTGGCAGGTGAACTGAGTTGACTGATTAAAGGCCGAATACAGAGAAGTGATCAGAGCAGGCCAAGAGAACTGATAACAAACAAAATCAAATCCCAAACTATGACATAAACCAAAACTAAAACAGAAGCTGAAACAGAAATAAAACCTGAGACAGGAGAGTGAACTAACTGATCAAAATTAACAAACAGCCAAAACAAAGCCCAGATCCTGACACCAACGCACCTCTGCACTTGTTTCTTCCGCACAAAGTACAAAACTTCTACTGTTGTTTATGGAAATCATCAACTCTGCTAATGTCAGAGTTTTTATTTTGAATAAAGCTTGGTACAAGTAAACGCACATCATGGTCAGATTATTTGATTCTCAACCCAAATAAACTGTCATACTCCGTGGTCTAGGTACAGGCCTGTTTTCCTTGCTCTCTCTTCTCTGCAGGGTTGGACAGGCAGGTGTGTTTCATCAGAGCTGATTGCCACCCTTTATAAGGAGCTGGAACCAGGAGGAGGGCGTCAGCGGTAGATAAATATTCAGTACAGATACATATAAACAAATATTACAAATATATTCAAATTTATACAGATGCGTCAAAGATAAATTGGAAGATAGTGTCATGTTCGGCTTTAAATGTTTGGCCCACATGCAGAAACACTCAGGGGAAACAGGTCAGATCACAAGAGTTTTATTTAACAGAAACGCGGGATCACGAGGAAGATCTGTCGCCGGGGAAGTCTGGAGACAGGGTCAGTCTGAAGGAGAGGGAGACACGGTTAATTGAGGGAGAAGCTAAGGAAACGTTACGGGGAGTCGTAAGCTTACCACAGAGCACGGGAACCGAACCAGGGAGGTAGTGGTGTGGACTCAGCCCGTCCTGCGGAGGTGGTGACAGGCGTCCGGGAGAACTGTGGGCGGAGGCGGATGGGGTCCGAGCAGCACCGGCGGGTCCAAGGATCCAGAATGAACAGAGGAAGGAACCAGGAGAGTCCGAGGCGACCAGGGTGAATCCGGGGAGGGGAAGCTCGCGCCCAACTTGGTACCACCAAGGGAGTTCGAGGAGGAGATCGCCAGAGCAGAATCTGAGCGGTTGTGGATTCGGGAGCCTGGTCTTCACAGCGCAGAGTCACACGAGAGAAGGGTTCCAAAGACATGAGTGCACTGGAGAGAACACAGGAAACACGGATTAGATCCAAAACGGGGATCGAAAAACTCACGGGTCTGAAGCTCAGGTGGAGGTCTTTGACCTTTAGGCATACCGCGACAAGGTAACACTCTGGCATCCTCCCTCTGTTCGAGCACGGTTCTTATAGTGCGGCCTGGTGCTGCTGGTGTGTCTGCAGGTGTGTGCACTCCACCCACCCGTTAACCACGAACACCTGTGGAGAGAGTGGAGGCAGCAGAGCCAGCAGCAAGCTGCACGGCCCTGCTGACTGAGTCCTGACAGATAGGAGTAGCTTTTGTGGTGCCAGAATTCGATGTAAAAATAGGAAAACGGAGCACAGATGGGTTATCAGTATACACAGGAGAAATGTTGGCAATATTGTTAGCCTTGCAATGGGTGGAAGAAATAAAATCATTAAAAACAGTGATATGTTCAGATTCAAGTTCAGCATTATTAAGTTTAAAAAATTTTCAATCAGATAGTAGGATGGATATATTATTAGAAATATTTTATACATTGTATAGAATACAGAATATGGGGCTGGTAGTTGTATTTGTATGGATTCCAGCGCATATAGGGGTAGAAGGAAATGAGAGGGCAGATAATATGGCAAAAAGGGCAATTCATAATAATATTAGTTTTAAAGTTAAAACAAGTAAATATGAGGGAAAGAGTATGGTTAAAGAAAAACTTATGGAAAAATGGCAAAAAAGGTGGGATGAAGAAAAAACAGGAAGATGGTTTTATAAAATACAGAAGATAGTAGGAGAGAAAAGACATTAAAGAAGAAATAGAAAGGAAGGAAGGGTGATAACAAGATTAAGATTAGGGCATACAGGTCTTAATTATACACTTTTTAAAATACAAAAGCATAATAATGGAAAATGTGATTATTGTGACAGATATGAAACGATAGAACATGTTATGTTAGAATGCCATAAGTATGAAAGAGAAAGAAGGTGTATGAAAAGAGAGTTTGAATGTATTAAGGAAAAGATTATTTTAATAGATATTTTGAGGAAGAATTCGGGGAGTAAACATATACAAATAATTATTAAATATTTAAAGAAAACTAAATTATTTCAAAGAATATGATTAAAATAGGTGTGTGTGTGAATGGGTGCATGATCTAGGGGGATGGATTATAAAGATATATATAAAAATGGATGAGAGTATGTAGGTATATATAAATAGGAAATTCATTTAGTTAAATTATATATTAAAGGTAGGAGTAGAAAGATACAAATACTTATATAAGTTGATAGTCCATTTCGAACAACACTCCATACCAGTAGGTGGCGGTAATGCTGCTTAAAGTTTGTTGCCAACCGCCAATAAAATCAAGAAGAAGAATAAGAAGGAGGGCGTCAGTTCGTTTGCGCTCTTGCGTGGTACAGACCAACCCTATGTTCTCTCGTGATTTCCTGAAACCAGTTACTAACCTTGTTCTTGTTGCCTCCTTGCTCCAGAAACCCGTTCATCTGACCTCAGCCTGGAAACCTTGTCACATTGTCAGAAGCCATTCTGGATCAGTTCACAAGAACCGAACTGAACCCACGGAACTCTGTTTGCCCTCCTGCCTGCGCTCACCTGCCTGTCCACCCTCCAGCCAGCCACAACACCGAGAAGGAACCAGGACTTGCACCGACAACCCGGACGTATGCTCAGTACCTCTCCTCTGCACCAAACCCAAGCTACCGCCTAAGTGAGTTCCCGACCAAGTCTCATCTTCACAATATCCAAGCTCAAGTTGTTCACCACCTTCTCCATCTTTCTGGCAGAACCCGTGAGACCTTCAAACCTCAGAAAGAACCATCCATCTCCAACCATACAATAAACCTTTTTAAAATCTACCTTTTCGACAGTCATTGCATTCTTCAGAGTCGCATTTACATAGATATGACATAAACACTGTATTCTGAATGCTTTCTTTTCTTTTAATCCGAACACATTTCAATCACAACCGGGAAAGTTACGCACATAAATGTGCTAACCAGCTAACAGCTGCATTAGACATCAGCCGCGCAGCAAAGCACTGTTGCCATTTCCTCACTTCGAAAATTAACAAATGTTAGATATAGAATCGACTTACCCCGCTGTTTAGTTCTCTTCACCCTCATTAATGACTTCATGTTATTTTTGGTCCTTTGCCACCACGGTTTCCTTGTCATTTGTAGAAATTACTACAAAAATGCAGCATTTGAAAATTCTCCACTCAACTATGGGTGTCAGAGGGATCAAAGAGCTGCAGGTTGCCGACCCCTGGTATAAGGCATTTGAATAACTAAAACATGGACATTTTGGATTTTTCTAAGCTTCCTAAATTTCTGTTTTATCATATTATTTCTTTGCATTTCCACATGAACCTTGATTGCCGTTTCTTTTATTTGTTTTCACCTTGTGTTCAAAATTAGCTTCCTGGTTCACTGTACCATCAAGTCTCTTTTTTGCCATCAACCCACCAGCAGTCTTTACTAAAATGAAAAGTAGTTGTTAAAGTTAAAAGGGAAATCAAAAAATCTGCAAATATTGACATAGCTTGAAATCATTTAGAGAAACACTTGCACAAACATACCAGGGAAAAATTTCTCTAAACTCAAGCTTAACTTGTTTTTAGAGTTTTTGTCAACAACTGCCAGCGTGGGCTGATTTTGGTGTGTGCAGCTTCGTGATGTCTATTAAGCCAAGATAGCTGCAACAGAAAACTGAAGAACCAAGAACATCATTACTTTCCAGTTATTTATTTGTAGAAATGGAAGTAGCTGTTTTTGAATACAAAGAAAAAACAGAAGATTTCCTGGAACTAATAGATATTTAACCATAATGATTCCATGCCATTGTGTGGATTTAGTGCATTATTCGGAATTTATATTCTGGGACTTTAAAGAGCAATGCTAGTAATTTTCATAGATTAGCAAACAGTCCATTAGCATGGAGCAGCTGATATGTTTATAAATATGTTTGGATTGAGAAGCCAGGGTTCTTTGTTTCATTATTTAGATAGTGTGCACATCACACTACACATGTGATGTTGTTTTTGCAATGGGTAGGGCTGGGGAACCCGATATTCAGCCAAAAACAGTTACGTTTTGAAAAGGTCTATTGAAGGAAAGCTGAATGGCAAACGAGGCAGGCAGGAATGGGCAGGGGACCAGAAGATGCAAGCATTGAAGTGAGCTGAACGAGGACAGGAGTTACAGGCAGTAACAGATCAGAATGGATGATGAAGGCATGAGCTGACTTGAACATATGATGCAGGCAGAAGAACCACCAGAATGGGCAGAGCAAGCAGCTGGACCTCAGAGAACAGGGCAAACTTGAGCAGCACATAGACACTGGAGACTTAAGACAGTGAGGGCTGAACATGAGCAGAGGCACAGCATCCAACTGGCTGAGCACACAGGAACAGGCAGAAATCTTGGCAGCAGTATACACCAGACGAGACGAGACAAGACAAGACATTCACTGTGTGAAGCAGGTATATAAAAGTAGGGAAACAGGCAGAATCACTTGGAGGTAATTAGTGGCAGCAGGTGGAGCTGATCAGGTTCTTCATAGTGGTTGAGAGGTGACTGAGCAGATTGGATAGTGACAGGTGGCTGAGAGAAGAGGAGCAAACAGTGGAAAAGCAGTCCAGAAAGACCAAACAAAAACAAATAAAAACCTAAATCATGACAGTTTGAGAGTATATGTACATAGGTAGCTGACTCATATAATATGTGGCTGTTGTTTTGCAGCCAGTTTTGGGTTGTGCGTAAATAACAGGAGCTTTATTTTTATTTTCACATAAATTCATACCTGTATGACACGAGTGTGCTTTCACTTGACGTATCCTCCTTGTTTTTACCTCGTGTTCCCTGTGTTCATGCGCTCCTCTCCTTCTGCTTTTCTTTTTTAAATGCTTTTCTTTTTTCTGGACAGCTCAGGGCTGAAGCGCCTGCTTCTGTGTCATTTAGCCAATCGACCTGCACAGGTGGCTGCACAGGCAGTCACTTGATTTTGGATAGCCATTTTTACATCGGAGGTTACACATCCATGTCTACCATACTTTTTTTCTTTCGGGAAACTGAAAGAAAAGAAAGAAAGAAACAGTTTGATTCCATGAAATTCGCTATTGACTCGCTGTTGAATTGCTGTATGCTATTCATCCTCATTCACTCAACTTACGTCACAATTCTAGTGGCCGAACTTAACACATTTTTTCAATGCTATTATGAAAATCAAATAAGCACAATTCATTTTTTTTAATTTGTGTCCATTTTGATAAGTATATTTCATGCTTTTTTTTAAGCGACTTTATTTATCCTTTAGAGTCATCTTGAGCCTGCAATTTCAGACAATTGACGTGACGCTGCCTGTCAAACAATCTTGGAGGCTCGTCAGTAACTGACTAATCAGTGATTGCAATTTGCCCCAAAGTGAAATGCCCCATTACTGCAATAGCTTTCCTCTGACAACATTGCTTGCCAGCCAGGAGTTCTTACATTATAAATGCATTTCAAAAAAAGGTTAAAAAAATAAAACAACTGAACTTCTATTCTAAAGTTGTAGACGTTTTGCTTCTCCTCCTAGAAGCTTTGGAGTAGTGTGTAGTTCCAAGCGTTATAGACCTACTGGCGAGGCCTTGTTAGACCTTAGATTCTGAAGGAGATTAACCTGAAACTATTCGGCCCACACAGTAAAGAGTCGTTAGGCTAATCGTTTACCGGGCTCACAGGAGAAATGTTGTGGTCACATGCATGTAGGTGTGAATCGTGGTGAAAGTTGGCAGGAATCAAACTTATTGCTGTGTTATAAGTTTCTGAAAGTTGAAACCTGAGCCCTCCTCTGTTTAAAGTTTTTTTCTTGCTTTATGTAAATGGATTTCCTCACCCCTCTCTCAAATCATGTCTGTCCAAAATGTGAAAATTTTGGTCTTTAAAAGAGTGTCCTTTATCCTTGAGGTGCAGGTGGATGGAGAGTCCTGTCCTGAGGAGGTCCTGTGTTGAATCATACATTTTTTTGTTCCATTTTCTGAATGCATAATATCTGAATCTGAATAAAGTGACTAAAACTTTGCCTCCTGTAGTTAATGTTTTTTGAACTGTGAACTTTCTTCTTATTACAGCCTTCATAGTAGGGGTGTACGATTTTGCCAAAAATCTAAATTGCTATATATTTCAACCGCAATTGCAATTTCATTTGGACTTTTCTCTGCATTAACTATAAGCAACAAAAATGGCCTGTATGTAGGATGTTTGTAAACAAGGACTATTTAAAACAAGAAATTTAACCGTTTTCATTCATCTGAATATTATTATTCAAAATAATAGCTTGTTGACTTGGACATCAATCCTGTTTAAGATAAAGGTCAAAGTGCAACCAACAAACAAGTATGTATGTATTATGTATTGAACAGTTTGACCAGTACTTAATGCTATGCTGAGATTCCTGAAAGTTTCTGGTAAAAACAGTATGATTATTTAAACTCTAAAACCAATAATAAAATGAGATTACCTCACTGCTGCAACTCTCTTCCCTTCTCATTTGTTTTTTTTTTGTTTTTTTTTTGTAGACCACAGTGATCTGAAAGATCAGCTGTCCAAATGTTGCAATCTACTATTCTAAATTTGCCCTCTAAGTTAATTAGAAAATAATACAGGGGTTGGACAGTGAAACTGAAACACCTCTCATTTTAGTGTGGGAGGTTTCATGGCTAAATTGGACCAGCCTGGTGGCCAATCTTCATTAAATGCACATTGAACCAATAAGAGTAGAGTGTGAAGGTCAAATTAGCAGGGTAAGAGCACAGTTTTGCTCAAAATATTGCAATGCACACAACATTATGGGTGACATACCAGAGTTCAAAAGAGGACAAATTGTTGGTGCACGTCTTGCTGGCGCATCTGTGACCAAGACAGCAAGTCTTTGTGATGTATCAAGAGCCACGGTATCCAGGGTAATGTCAGCATAACACCAAGAAGGATGAACCACATCCAACAGGATTAACTATGGACGCAAGAGGAAGCTGTCTGAAAGGGATGTTCGGGTGCTAACCCGGATTCCAAAAAAAACATAAAACCACGGCTCTCCAAATCACGGCAGAATTAAATGTGCACCTCAACTCTCCTGTTTCCACCAAACCTGTCCGTCGGGAGCTCCACAGGGTCAATATCCACGGCTGCACTGCTATAGCCAAACCTTTGGTCACTTATGCCAATGCCAAACTTCGGTTTCAATGGTGCAAGGAGCGCAAATCTTGGACTGTGGACAATTTGAAACATGTATTGTTCTCTGATGAGCCCACCTTTACTGTTTTCCCCACATCCGAGAGTTACGGTGTGGAGAAGCCCCAAAGAAGCGTACCACCCAGACTGTTGCATGCCCAGAGTGAAGCATGGGGGTGGATCAGTGATGGTTTGGGCTGCCATATCATGGCATTCCCTTGGCCCCATACTTGGTAGATGGGCGCGTCACTGCCAAGGACTACCGAACCATTCTGGAGGACCATGTGCATCCAATTGTTCAAACATTGTATCCTGAAGGAGGTGCCGTGTATCAGGATGACAATGCACCAATACACACAGCAAGACTGGTGAAAGATTGGTTTGATGGACATTAAAAGTAAAGTTGAACATCTGCCATGGCCTGCACAGTCACCAGATCTAAATATTATTGAGCCACTTTGGGGTGTTTAGGAGGAGCGAGTCAGGAAACATTTTCCTCCACCAGCATCACGTCGTGACATGGCCACTATCCTGGCCATGTCAACAATGGCTTAAAATCCCTCTGACCACTGTGCAGGACTTGTATATGTCATTCCCAAGACGAACTGACGCTGTATTGGAGGCCCTACACCATACTAATAAATTATTGTGGTCTAAAACCAGGGGCCTGTTTCAGAAAGGGGGTTAAGTGAAAACTCTGAGTATGTTAACCCTGAAATGAGGGAAACTCTGGGTTTTCTGTTTCAGAAAGGGAGGTAAGTTAAACCTGAGAAAGCAGAGTAAGTCAAGCCTGTTTCTGAAAGAGAGGTAACTTATACTCAGAGTCAGTTACCATGGCAATTTACTCTGTGAACCTAACCTGGTCGGGAGCAGGTTTTCTTGAGAAAACCCAGAGTTTATTTTGGTCTCCTCCCCTTTTTTAAAAAGGAAGTGGTGTTTAAACACCTCATTGATTCTTTGGGGACATATTCATTGCGTACATTTCAGTCACGCAGAGCGCATTAAAGGGAATGAAATGGCATGTCCTTTTATGGATGATCCTGTTGACGAAGAGGCTGTATTACTTCGTAGGGAGTTACATTTACGTCAGGAAAGGATTTTGAGGCCCAGAGTGGATTTTTTTGTCATATCACAGCAATTTATATGGTGTTCTTCATTTGCTAAAAAAAAAAAAGATTTTAAAATAGTTTCAATATTTCCTAGAATTCACCTGTGACCATACACTCACTTCTAGCTTTAGTTTCAAAATGTTGATTTCCAGATCTGCCTTTTGGATCTGGCAGTCCAAGTATACAAGTTATTTGCTGTTTTTTCTATCTTTTTAATAAAAAGTCTATATAACTCCTTAACTGGCAACTGAAAATACATTAGATTAGAGTTACATCATGAATGTAGTCTAAAATTCAGAGTGAAACTGTGGCATTTACTGTAAATCACTGAACTGTGTCCATCTGTGCAACAGAAGTTGATGGACCTTCCTCCTGCTGTTCTTCCATAACTCTGGGGGGTAGAGATAAGAATGACCATTTATAGATATAAACTTGGATTCTATAGGCTACTCCACATATAAATGTAATATTAAAATTACCTTTGTAGGCCTGTCTGTGGCAGCAGAAACGGTTTCTTCATCCCCATCATCCTGTGAAGATGAGCATTTCATAGAGTACACTTTATAATACTATTTGTCATAATTGATGGTGTATGGAGTAGGCTACTGACAACTGTATGGGGTACTGTTGGGACAGGAGGCTCCAAGAGGCAGATATTACCATCCGAATCTGTTGGGACCAACAGAAAACCCAACCCAAAGTAATTTAAATGGAAATATCACATTTAGTCTATATAAAAAAAACAACACTGTAGGTAGACCTCTTACATTTTATGAAGGCACTTAAATCTTCTGGAGTGACTGGCTCTGATGAAGTCCCTCCAGGAATTCCCTCAGGCCTTCCAGCATTTAGGCTCAGGGCCATCACTTCTGCTTTTGTCAGGGGTGGTGATGCATGTCCTCCCCCTGTTTTACGAGCCTCTGCCTTCTTTCTGTTGGCTGAGTAGAAGTCAAATGAGAATGAACATTTAGACCTATGTCAAAAATGCTGCTGCACTGCTAGACACTGAATGCCATTTAGTCATTACTGTGAATGCAGTAGGCATTCACAGTTATTGAGATCCTCTTTCGCGTTTTTACTGTTTAAAGTTTCATTCGCTTCTCCTCCTACAGTTTTTGTCCAATTTCAACCATTCAACTTTTAAACTATTCAGCTTTTTCTGGAATCGATGGCTATATCTTTTTGTACTTTTAACTTTTCAACTTTTTAAAATATTCAGCTTTTTCTGCAAATTTTCAGCTTTTTTTTCTCCCATAGGAAATGAATGTAATTCACAAAAATTCCGCTCATTTCAGCTGCTTTTTGACAGCTTACTGCATCAGCCTTACCTGACTCCGCCAGATAGATTTGCTCCGCATATCCATCTGGAAACCTTCCGTTGAAGTAACTTTGGGAAGGGGCGAAAATACTGGTTAGCTGATTGGCCTATGTTGGTGATAGACGGGCCAAATGAACCAATCAGATTCGTCACTCTGTTACGAGCGACGACGAAAACACAACCACAAGCCAAGCTACTCTTGCTGCTGCAGGTAAAGGCTCGTTAGCTCAGCAAAGAAATACTCTGTAATTCCGATAAAACTTGCTCGATAGCCACGCTAACGCTAGTTTCATCGGCTGAAACCGCCATGTTGTTTAGACTGAACTGACGCGCTTCCCGTTGCGTCACACCTCAACCCGCCTCAAAGCCAACGCTGATTGGACGTTCGTTTGGTGAACGGCTCCAAATTTTCTTTAACGGAGAGTAGCCAGACTGATCTGCGAGTGAAACCTTGAAAGCTCGCGAGATCAGGATGGTCTCACGAGGCTAGCATCAGCCTACTTTCAGCTAGAAACGCCATTCAACTTTTAAAATGTAGTGATATCTTTCAGCTATTATGTTTCAGCTTTTTCATATCTTTTACCATTTTCATATAGTACCTCCTTAAAATAATTTTGGCTTTTCAAGAAATTCAGCAAATAACATGCGTTGTTATGGTCAAACAACTTCTTCTCACTCGCTCAATTTTCAACCTATCCACATAAATTATACATCAAAACGTAGGAATTTTTGTCTGGATTCAGGAAATGTAACCCTCATTGGTGTAGCATTTACAGATTTTTCGCAAATCACCTCAGAGCGACACAAACCCCAAACCTCCCCCATTCATTTCCTATGGAGCGGTTTTGAAAAATGACGTCTGAAAATCCAAAACATCACACGTCTTCGCATCGTCGCTACTTCTAAACCGTTTGATGTACAGGCATGAGACTTTCACACATGAATGTCCCAACCCTTCTGGCACTCACAAAAAAGGAAATTTTTGGATAACTGTTACGGTTTTGCCGCAGGAACGGGAGTAGCGAATGTGCAAAATCCTGAAAATGCTTTGAGCTGCATTTTCCCACATCATCCACTTTTTTACATGGTCGCTGTGCCTACACCGATTTTTGTACAAACATAAAAATGAGCAAAATAGTCCTCAAAAGCCTCCTGATACTCACAGTGAAAGAATTATTTTGATATCTCTTATGCTTTTTCAGCTAGAGCGATTTGTTCGGGACCGTTTTTAGAGGATTTTTGAAATTCCTTAAAAATCGCCTTTATATCATAATTTTTTACGCCTTAATTAAAATATTTCCAGCAAAAGCCGATAGCAAGTCTTCTTCCCCTATCCGTTAAGAAATAAACGCAGAAAAAATTAGGCAATGTTCTCCATTATAATCCTATTGGACATAGTCTGAGCAAAGTGTCTGCACTTCAGTAGAATGGCCCACTGCAGGTGTCAGCGAGTTTCCATGACGACGGAACTCTGCTGGCCCGAGGGACAGGCTCCATAGGGATAGAATGGCAACTTTCGATGCCCACTGCAGTGGCTGTGATGAATGTAGGAATCTGAAATTCGCACAGTGACTTCCTCGTAACATTTTTAAATTTCCAAGTGATTATGAGGCATGTGTGATTTTTCTGTCACTTTTTGGACTTCACATGCTTTCCTATTGGGCCTTTGCTTCCAACAGGACCTGGCATGATGCCCAGAGACGACCCAATTGGCCAATACAGCACCACCCACCTGTGGGAAATGGCGCTACACACCATTTTGGTCAAATGTTGAGTTCTGGGCCCAGATGTGGTGAGGCTGAGTTGCTACAGGAGGCCAATCTCACCCATGACCTTTGGTGACCTTTGGTGACATTAAGTATTGGCACCCTTTTTAAAGCACTTCCCAGTACAGGATTTGGACCAAACTAACAGAGTACCATCACACGGTGATACTGAATACAACCCTGTTAGCGGCTAATGGTTAGCATGTTGCTAACCGGAAGTAGCTCTTGGAAGGTCCTACAAACTTCTGCTTTACAAAGTCTGTACCTCCTTTATACAGAAAGCTCCACAATAAATTTGGGCCTCGTCGCGTAAAGCATCTCCAAGTTAGGAGGTGTCAAACATCCAATGCTTTTCAATGGGGGCGAAACCCCTTATACTCCTAGAAATGCAGGCCCACATATGGCTACGGTATATTCAAGTTTGAAATTCTACTTCTGCTTTGTTAAACGATTCAGTGTTTAGAATGAGTTAGGAAATGTTTGGTGCCATTCCCTCAGTTTTTTTCTTCTTCTAATCATTCAGCTATTGTTCTTTCATGTTCAAATTCTTCAACTCTTTCAAATTCTTTAACTTTTTCAACTTCCTCAATGCTTTTCAGCTGTTTTTTCTCTTCTTCAAAGATCTTCTGCATCTTTTGCTCAATCATTCAGCTTAATGCATTCACAGTGCATTTTCGCAGGAAATGCAAATTTTTCTAGTTTAATATGTCAAATGTTTGTAAAGCCAGGTAGCTACTCTACTCCTATGATGTGCTCAAGGCTTACCTGCTTGAAGTATGTTTTTATATTTCATTTTCAGCTGCTGCCATGTTCTTTTGATGCCTGCAGGATTGCACCTATCCATGAAAATTAAATTAGGTTTAATAAAATACTGTTCTTCCAGTTTCACCTCTGATATTATAACAGTTGGGTAAGTTACTCTAAAATAGTTCTTAATTACTAACTACAAATTTTATCTTCAACAAGTCTAATTAGATTAATATAATAATTACTGTCTCTAGAAAGTATTGGTCTACTTACTAATTTGTTTTACTTACTTATTAATTACTTTCTAAATCCCAAATCAACCTCAACCACTTGAACAATACAAGGAGAGACAAGAAACTGCACTTCTAATGCTTTCAAATAAACAATATTCAATTGCATAAATTAATCTTAAATTGACCAAAGTGTGTAACTAGAGGGAGAAAGTTAAATTAAGAATATACCTTTAAAAATTTGATATTAAATCCACTATTGTTTAATAGTCTTTAATTTAATTACAATATTTAGATGACTTAGTAACTTAATTCATTACACCCAACACTGTATAAAAGTAATTAAAATGTAAACTTACGCATTGACTCGAGCAGCTATTTTCACCCAACCTAACTCTCTCTCCTTCGGCGCTGCAGCCGTATTGCTTTTTTTTTTAAATACATGTTCAAATTCTGCGTATGCTTGCATAAGCACATCCAGTTCTGCTGGTGAGAAATATGCACACCTTTTTTTGTCTGACGCTGTTGCCATGGTGACTCGTAATATCTGCGCTCCATTGATAATGGCTTTTTATAGTTGGTGTGCACGTGCTTAACTCAGAGTCAGTGAACTCAGAGTTGATTGAACTAACTCATTTCAGCTGTTCTGAAACCCAAAACTCAGAGTTTCCCATCTCAGGCTAAGTCAACTCAGAGTTCAAGTTTTAACTCAGAGTTGGTTAAACCTCCTTATTGAAACAGGCCCCAGGTGTTTTAGAGTCATTGTCCAACCCCTGTATATTCCTGTGTATGTTGAATGGGAGCTTGAGTAGAATGTATAGTCTCTCTCTCCAGAGGGTGGCACTCACTCCACATATCTATTAATCCCATCTGTTTTAAATTAATATTTATGTATTGTTCAATTTAAAAGCAGGAAATTTAAAGTCATCCAGATTTTGGTGTCATCAAGACATGCCTGTAGTCAAAGTAATTGATTGGATTCATGGATAAATATAGCTGAGTGTGAATATAAAAAAAAAAATATTCAAATAGGTTTTTACTTTGTAAATGTACACATACTTGATTAGCTACTGATATTTAACAATGTATTATGGGAAAACCTGCTCAGTTATATAACTTGTACTTGTTATTGAGCTCACATAAACTAAGAGCAACATATATGCTCATGCTAACAACATCTGTTATTTTGTTATAACTTGTTTTAACTTGTGGTGGGAACCTATGAAAATGTGTTGTGGGAAAGACTGATTCTGTATTCCTTATTTTTTGCTTATATTTGCTGTATTCTGAGTGCACTCATATTATTTTGCTTCGCACACTGCTGAGATGCTGGGAACGGTTTCTGTTTTGGAAACATGCTTTGAGAAGCAGGGCAGCTGTGGAGGGAAAAATGGCCACTCTCGCTCCACATCTGACTCTTTGTTTACTAGTATATAAAGAGGGGACTGCCCTCAGCCCGGTGAGTCTGCCGTGAGTTCGTGTGTGGATATGGGCATCGTGAACGCTGATCTTAACCTAGGACTGAGGGCTCCCAGTTCCCTGTCAATGGTAAGAGCTGATTCTGAGAATCTGTTGAGCGTCACACCTGTTTGAAAGCTTGTTGCTTTAATGCTTGCTACTTTGCGTGTGTGAAGAGCTAGTTGTTTTGATGTGCTGTATTCTGTGGGGAACAATAAATGTGTGCATTATTATTCCAACAAAACAGCGTTTGTCCTTATTTGTGTATGTTGTTGATCTCTCCCGATCCTGAAATAAACATTTCATAAAATATTTTGCCGTTGTCGACAGGATTGGAGAGACTACAATACACAAATATGTTTAGAAATATGTTTAAAAGAAGAAATAAGAACTCAGATGAGAAAATTCAGTGGGAAGAGGTGATACCCGGATGGGAGCTTCCTCATTGTAAGGAGGTAGCGCTGTGTTTGCGTGATGGTGGGGGGAGACCCGGAGCCGTGGGGTGGTCAGCTGGAATCAGCGGGACCCAAAGAATTATTGGCAGTGTTGCACAAAATTGAGGTGCAAAAAAAAGCTCCGGTGGCCGGATTACAGGGGTGCTTGTGGATTTGTGCCACGACGTGGAAGCAGCAGTATGAAGCTGGCCAACAATTTAAAACACAGCAGTTAAAAGACAGACAGGCAATGACTGAGTTGCAGTCTGCTGAGTCGCTGTATCGGCAGCATGTGCAAATGCTGACTAATCAGCTGGAACAGATGACTAGTGTTGCAGAAAAAGCTGTGGCCCAGGTGTCTGTGTTAACAAGGAAAAAACAGGGGGAAAACCCATCGTTTTCCTCCGAAAAAAGTCAGTTCGTTTGTAGCTGGATTGGGGTCCGGGTGGGATCCCGAAAACTGGTATGGTAACATGTGGGACGATGAGGAGGATGGTGATTCTGGAGGTCCTCCAGATCCATGTCCTTTCCCTCCATTGGGGGTTAAACCCGTCGTCCGAAGGAGAAGAGAGCAGCAGCATATACCCGCAGCCTTTCGGCAGCGGCTAGATTCTCAAGGTAATGATGTACGTGATGCTGTGGGACAACCTGTTATGGAATGGGTGGAACAGCCGTAACCGCCGGCCGTGTCATGGACCATAACAGAAGATTACTTGCAGGATGAAGTTGCTCATATCACTAAAAAACTAAAGCAACATCCGGGTGAACCCACTGATCTATGGGTGGCTCGACTGCTGGATGAAGGTGCAGAACAGATTGAAATAGATCACGGAGATGTCATGGCATTTGGTGATCTGAGCACTGATGGGAATGTAAATGCTAATTATAGGCAGGAAGTGAGAAATTTGGGGGATCAAGCAAGATCATTGTTTGACGTGTGGTCTGAGGCAGTAGGGGCAACGTGTCCCTATGTATCTGATTGGCCCGAAATTTCTGGACAATTGTTAACATTAAAGGAATGTGTGCAGAGGCTGACGAGGCTGTGTGTGCGTGATCTGTTACCAGTGGGGATGGTGGCTGGATATCAGCAAGTGGCTGTTCCAAAGGTGGTGAAAGATCAGTTGATTAAAACTGCCCCACAGCATTATCGGGCAGCTGTACTTACTGTGATGCTGGGAGCTCCAGATGCCCCGATGGAAACCATTAAGGCTCGAATTATGGAGCTGGGAAATCTGGGAGAATGGGGCAAGCAAGAGGAATGCAGACCACGAGTTCAACAAACTCCGGTTCGCAGGCCACAAAGGGAGTGGGGGAGAAATGAACAGGGTCCACCACGTAACATGTTGTGGAGGGCACTGATTAATGCTGGGGTGCCTGCTCCAGAGATACACGCATTACCTACTGATGAGATGAGACAGATGTGTCAAAGTAGAGGCTTAAAAGTTAACTGTGCAGGATTTGGTGCTGAGCTGGACCCATTAAATTCTTTGATTCAGCTGTTGCGAGAGGCGATTCATCCCACACCATCGGCTCCACCTGCTGAAGAATCTGAGTCAGTTGTGCGCAGAAAACCTGCTAAGGTGGTTGAGATTGAGGTGTTAGACTCTGAGGAATCCTCGGGCAAAGAGGTGAAAGTAAGGAGAGTGAGAAAAAGGAAAAGAAAGAACGAAGATAGAAGGCGGAGCAACATGTACCCTGATCTGACGGATCTGATGTAGTTTTACTAGGATGAAGGCCGAGCTCCACCAATTCGGATCACAAATTGGTCAATTGATGATATAAGACCACATGTTGAATTAGAAATTTATTGGAAAAACACAAATGTTCAAAAGGTAGTGGCCCTAGTAGACACAGGGGCGGAGGCCACATTGATTTATGGAAATCCAGATAAATTTAAAGGGCCACTTGTACCTTTTAGTGGTTTGGGAGGGAGTGTAATTCTGGGAAAAGCTGTAACCTTACCGTTAAAGGTAGGACAGTTACCTATTAAAAAGTATTCTGTTCTAGTAACACCAGTGAAAGAATGGATCCTTGGCATGGATGTGTTGGCAGGGATGACATTGCACCTTCCACAGGGGAGGTTTGAGTTTGGAACAAAGCGTCCTTTGGATGTTAAAACAGTGCTGGTTGGAAAAGTAAAGATGAAGCCTTTTCAGTCAATACCAGAAACAGTAACTCATGTTGATGCTCATACCAAAAACACAGACTCTGAAGCTCTACACAACCGGTATATCGATGGGGTTGTCAGGGCAATGAAAGCTGACAGAGAGTCTAGTGTGGGATTGGCCAGTTGGGCACATCAAAAGGCAGGACGTTGGGGAATCCAAGGAACCAAGCAGTGGGCCCAGGACAAGGGCATTGATTTGCAAACAGATAACGACACACATTTTACTGGGAAACTAGTAAAAGACTGGGCGCAAGAACGACATGTCGAATGGATTTATCACATTCCATATTATCCGCAGGCTGCTGGGCTGATTGAGAGGATGAATGGGCTGTTGAAAGAATCATTAAAAAAAATGTCTGTTAATCATGACTTGACAGATTGGAAGCCTAAATTGATGCAAGCAGTGGCCCAATTGAATAATAGGCCAATTGCTCCAGCCTGGTAATGCCAACATGGCACGTATGCGATCTCCCAATCCTGAAATAAACATTTCATAAAACAGCTACGGAAGCATATTACTGTCACTTAAGAAAATTAACTTTTTGAAAACTATCATGTTTCATGTATCATGATAATTATATTGTACAAACATGATAGTACATTGTATAAACGTGATAATTATATTGTATAAACGTGATAATTATATCATATAAACGTGATAACTATATTGTATAAACATGATAATTATATTGTATAAATGTGATAACTTTATCAAGATGGTGGCGGTAGTATGCTTTTAGTCTGACTCATTTAAGACGAAGAAGAAGAAGAGGAGGAATAAGCAGAAGAAGCCATTCCAAATTCAATTAATTTCAATTTTATTTATATAGCGCCAATTCATGAAACATGTCATCTCGAGGCACTTTACAAAGTCAAATCAATCATATTATACAGATTGGTCAAACATTTCCTGTATAAGGGAACCCAGTTGATTGCATCAAAGGCTTGACAAGCAGCATTCACTCCTCCTGAAGAAGCATAGAGCCACAGGGAGAGTCGTCTGCATCAGTGACGTGCGGTAGGGTTCATAGCTGGTGAGGCACTGATGTCATCAGAGTCAGATTTACAAATATATACACCATACAGAGTAGACTTATTGCAAAGTGCTGAAGGAGACTGATTGAGCCAAATCAATTCACCAAGAGACATGGAAAAAAATCTTGATTCTTTGATGAAAAAAAAATAAAACTAAATTATTTGTCATTGGATTGGTAACAGTTTATGAGTTAAATGAGTTGCATTTATAACACATTCTAAAAAATATAACACACATTACGCATATTTCATTACAAAAACAAAACATGAATAATTATCGCTGTCTTACCTCTACTTATAAATTAACTCCATGCGGCGCTCTTTCTGCACAAAAATATTGGTCGTTTTCCGGTAAAAGTTCTCTTTATCTTGTTCAGTTTTAAAACTTTCTCAGTCTCAATGGAGATCAATGCCAGGGAGGAAAGCCTTCCTTGATCAGTCCTGTTCCAGCTGTATGTTTTGAGTCTTTTTAGTGCTTTACTTGTTTAGCATAACTCGCTAATAAAACATCCATAACTTGCTGTCACTCTACAGTTTTGGGATCACGAGTGGTGCCCCCTTTAGCGCCCCCTGCCTAGAAGCCAAGGAACTACCGGCCTCACCTACAACCAGTTCTTTGCCGATTATGATCGCCCAGCAGCACGAAAACATGTTACCTGCACACAGTTTGATGACCAAAACACAATTCGTAATCCACATACATTAAATTGTGGAAAATCAGTTCATAACTGTTTGAACAACTGAATTTATGATCTAGAGACAGGAAGATCCATTCACAGAATGGAAGCCAGCGCAGTTAACATGAGATTGCGCAATCTCAGGGGAGGCCAAGCTTGCTGCAGCCTCACCGGCTTCGCTATCAAGCACCACCAAGGATTTGCATGGAAAATAGTGAAAAGTCTGATATTTTAAAGAAAATATGATCAAAAATGAGGAAATTAGATAAAAAATAACTTTTATTACAAATGACTGAGTGAATCACAATTTATATTATGTTATCATCATAATATATTTTCTTTCTTTCCATAATGACAAGTGAGGCCTGGCCTCACTTGCCTCCCCTGACTGCACGTCACTGTTAAATATTGTTTTGGATGCAAGACGCTCAAAACAGAAAAAGTATACTTCAATTTATTTAATCTACTAAAGTCATATAAATGTTTACAGACACATCAGCGCTGATGGTCTCTTGATCGGCAAGAATCCCCGACTGATAATGTCACATGCATCATAAAGGAATCTAGGTACACACCCATGCAAGGGCTGTACACTTCCTAACGTGTCATCAGTGGAGAAAATGTTGAGATAGCACCTCCAGGATGCTATCTAATAGATCCTTGCACCCGTCTTGCCAACTTTAATGAAGTGTGATTGCTTTCACACCAACAAGCTAAACAAACATTATCGAGTTATGTTTATAATCCCTTGCGAAACAAAAATATATTGCAATATACTGGTAAATATCATGCAATATATGAGTAAATATATTCCCATATATGATATTTAGTATTTATATTTTAAAATATATTGCAATATAAGCATATACCATATATGTGTATATACTGATTAATATAAGAAGGTATGTGATTTATCACACTTTTGCCCAAAAGCAAAATGTTTTTTCCCCATAATCGTCTTGTTCTGCTTGGAATGTCCATGATCAGAACCTAGGATATATTTTCTTTTCAGTCGAATAAAGTCCATCTTGTTTGTCTCTGTGGGAGCATGACGTTCGCTTGAAAACAGGCATGAAAACTTGAAAACAGGCATGACTCGAGACTGGCCAGAATTCTTAGATGTATGGCAGGCAGTTTTGACATTTATTAAATGCGCTCTCCTCTCTGTTGTTCCATTTTTATATCACTAAAATAAGATTATTTCTAGTAAAAATTTAACTCCTAATAGTCATAACTGTAATTTTAGATTTCATAAATTACATTTTTGCCACTATAAACTGAATTTCAGGATGTCAAAAAAAAGCCTAATAGTAACAATTAAGTTTCAGATACATAGAAGTATTTGCACATTTTAAGTAGCCGTTTATATATGGAAAATATTATTTTAGATATCTGAAATGTTCATTTTGACGAGGAAAACATGTATTTGACATATCTGTATTACAAACGTTCCAGTTAATAAATGTTAAAATAGCCTGCCATATTTACAACTCGCACAGTGGTAGGCACGAATGCGGGTGAGTCGGTTGATTTGAGTGCGAGCAGCAGAAACGAAAAGCCGTTATTGTCTAGCAGCAAAAATGGCAAAATATCGGTTTGCTCTTGTCTGTTGGGCGAAGGGACCTGACAAAGATAGAACCAGCATAATTGCGGTCAAATGCATGGTGGATTTTTACCCAGATGATACGAAAGACAGGACATTTCCTGTTGAATGCCGAACAACTACTAGCAAGAAACCTGCTAACGGATGGCCCGTCGCAGATGCTGTAGTTCTTCAATTAGCAGGCAAGTTGGTTTTATACACACTCAACATCACTTATATTTTACCACTTACTGTATTATCAAATACAGCAACACAATGTTTGTTACACGTTTGTCAAAATGTATATTCTTATTTCTAAATTTTCAAAATAACAGAAGAAAAAAGATACAAAAATCTATCCTTATTTTACTATTTTGCAATCTAGAATTTGGCACGTTTTTTCTGCAGTATTTATTAATTGCAGTGGTTAGTTTATTATTAAATTTGTTTCTATAAACTAATGGTGAAAAAGAATCTACACTGAGACCTGCTGAGCGGGAAATGGAAGCCTTTGAACTAGAACCGGAGAACATGCCGACTAAGAGGGTGAAAAAAAGAAAACAGGTGGACTTTAGTGAAGAATATTTTGGTCCTGGTGACAAGGCATCCGGGTCTGGAAATCCAAAACAGGTAATTTAACAGAGATTAATTTTACACTATGCATCATTAGTATATTGAATTATCCATGACTAAATAATAAAAAATTTATACCTTTGCCTTAAAGAAAAAGGCCAAAGTTGCAGCTCAAAGACGGTTGGAGGAGGAACTACTGTTGGGGGATAATCAATTCAGCCCCGGCCCAGCAGAATCGTCAAACCAGGAAAGCAACGACGTAACCAGAGATATGCAGAGCCAGATCAAGGCCTTACATAAAGAAAACTCAAAACTGCGGAACATGGTAGTTAAAGGCAAGTATCGACTGATGTCAAACATTACTGTACGTCAGGTGGAGCACTCACAGGCATAATAAGTAGACATTTAAACGAGCAATGTTGTTTAACATGGGCGTTTAACTGTCAATTGATTTGTAGCTTCTTGAACAATATTAGTCTTCATGGTTGCTGTATGTATAAAATGTATGTATAAAATTGTACTTTTTTTTCCCTCCCTCAGAGATTGCTGGTGGAGGTGAGAAAACTTGTCTCAATCAACACCACGACTAACAAAGATGTTGACGGACCTGAGAGTGACGGCCCTGGGGAAAGATCACTTTGCTCACCTTCCAGATCTTTACAAGTAAGTATTTAATGTTTTGAATTTTCTTATAAAAGGTTGTCATGGTTTTGAGGCGTTTGACCCACATGCAGACACAGTCGGAGAACAGAGACAGTTTAAGATGTTTATTTAGGCTCAACAGGGATCTTATGCACACAATGTAAGCAGACGGGGAGCCTGAACAGCACCACAGCGGAGGCAGACAGGAGCAGCTGGAAGAACCAGGGTGAATCCAGGAAGGGGAATCTCATGCAGACTGAGAATACAGATTCTCACATCATTTCACAAACACAAGTAACCCAGTGGTTCCACTGAAAGCACAAGTGCTGCGGTTTCCTCCAAACACCCTCAACCAGGAGTATCTCGGCACATGTCATTAAGCAGTATTAGTATACTTGTAGGCTTTAAATAGAACAATAAAGTGGTGGTTAACTGGCCAGTACTACCTACGCCTTGTGTGCCTGTTCTTTATCTGCACTTTTTCCAGCACCACTTTCTGCAGGTATCTGTTCACTATGTTTCCTCTTTCTCACTTATCAGTTACAGCTGATTCCTGATTTCCAGGACAAGCTCTGTCCTGGAAAAAGTCAGATCCTGATTAACTCATAATATCAAAGGAAGTGGTGGTCATCCTTTTCTGGGGACAGTAATCCATAGTTTTCAAATGTGATGGGGCAACGTCACCTCCACATATAATTATTGTGACGTCCATGGCTTGTGGCATTTTTCTTTAGGGTTTTCATTCTAATGCTTGTAGTGACTTTCCTTGTGTCATCCTTGCTCATGCTCTAATTTTGATATTTTATATGATTTTTTTTCCAGAGGGTGAAAATCGGGAACGACATCACTGTCTCATCACATTGTTGGGAAACTGCAAAAACTTGCACCACTGCCAATGGTATGGCACGGGTACTACTGATGGTCCTCTTTGATGTTCTCCTCAAGTGCAACCTCAAAGGAGGGGTCAGCTAGTTGGATCCCAATGCTGAGCGGTGCCAGGCTCTTGACCCGAGGAAACTTCAAGCTTTACAAATAGTTCTGAGTTGGATGGTTTCCAATTTAAATTTTGTCTCTGCCACGAGGGGAGGTTTTCCCTTTAGTTATACTGCGGACCAGAGCAGGGGGGTATTGAGGCAGGGGGACACCAAGCAGGAAGACTGAGGTGGGATCATTGTTGTTCTGTTCCACAGATGCAGTTCTAAACCAGATTCCGACAGCTAAGCTGATGTTAGGAAGTCCATCAACAGTCGAATGTGTGAGCTAAGACACCAAGTGAATTGGAAAAGCATGTAAGAGTGTCACTCATATATTGTTTTTGCAGTGACCCAACAACGAGAGGAGGTAGTGTCAGCACTTTAAAGAATTGTTTTTGTATTTTAGTTCTGTTTCATTACTTTCAGCAATACTTTACAATGCTGAAAGTGTTAAATTATTTGAATTTATATTTTGTACCTTATACTGGTATGCTGTGCTGTTACAGGATGTTAAGAAGATTTTCTGTGTATTCTGTGTAAGAATTTGCTCTATATCTTGTGCTGTTAAAAAAAAATTACAACGCAATGTACAACCTCTGGATTTATGCCTGTTTAAAAGAAAATAAAGATGGCTTTTGATACCCATTAGTCTGTGTTAATTATCTTAAGATTTGCTCATATAAACATGTCAAGTTTCCATATAACTTAATGTATTTTTAAAACGTATTCTACAATATATTGAACATACATTTGCCAATATATTAAAAACACATTTACCAATACATTTTCCCATATAAAATTGCAATACATTATGGTGGATATTAATATAAAATTAAATACATTTTTGGATATATAAATACTTTTATATATATATTATATTTTATATATAAATTATATATTCATGTTAAATATATGGCAATATATGGAAAGCGGCAATCATTTGTATATTTTGAAATATATTGCAATATATTACAATAATATATAATATATTGCAAAATATATGTTTCATGAATATATATTTTCATATATAAAGAATATAAAATATTGTAAAGAAAAATATATTACAATATATTTTGAGTAATATATTGGTAAATATATTTTTCTTTCGTAAGGGATGTTGGAAGCCATTCATTTGCTGCCAACTTTGCACTGAATGTGTTATCAGACACCTGGTAAGTGAATGAGGGAAATTGAACTAAGCCAGTTCATTAACTAAGCCAACAAAAACAAACAGGGCTGCGCTGTTTGTTTTTGTTGTCTGACCAGACATCTCTGAAATTAATGTGTTCTTCTTCCTTCTGTAAGAGGTGTTTGCACCTTTGCACCTTTGTTTGCAACACTATCTGCAGAGCTTCTATTAGTGCACCATCATGCAGAACTGCTTTGGGTATTGGATAATTTTCTGTTTTCTGACAAGGAAGGTCATTGTCTGTTAACATTTGGCAACTGTAAACAATGAGCTCAGTTTCAGCTTTACAACCACATTCTTGGCACACTCTTTTTCTGTTTACTATGAACAGAAGCAAAAGGGAGACAGTTATTCGCATGAGTGATTTGCAATAATCTACAAGCTGCATTTTGACTCTGTGCCCCATTTATTTATGCAAAGCATTTATGTTGTGTTTTAACTCAGCAGGCTTTACCGATTA
Organism: Fundulus heteroclitus; assembly: GCF_011125445.2. Lineage (NCBI taxonomy): Eukaryota > Metazoa > Chordata > Actinopteri > Cyprinodontiformes > Fundulidae > Fundulus > Fundulus heteroclitus. The sequence continues at coordinate 2,337,669 of NC_046367.1, forward strand.
GGTGCAAATCAGAGAAGGTGGGTAATTAACAGCCTTTTCATGGAAGATTTCATGGACCTTTTTCCCTCAGATCTTTTTTCTAGCTCTTTAAGGGATTTTCCACCCTGGAGGCGGCTGGATTGCTGCCAGCACCCAATGATCAGAGTATGTTTATTTGTGATGTTAAATATCTGTTGATGTACAGGTTTGATTGATTACTTCTGAAAAATCATTATACACAAGCAAATAATATATTTAGATATATTTATGCATCACATAGTAAATGTTCAACCTGTTCACTCTGCTATTGTCTTTGGGGATGGGGATAGTTGAGTTTGAGTTGGGGTTGGGTGTTTCCATGACACTATTATACATTGATATTAGTTGGATTCCTCTGAACAAGAGGATGCATGCTTTCCTGGTTTGACGATGCATGGTAGATTGTAATTGACATCTTTGTACAGTACATGACCTCAGTACTCTGGTCATCATCCTCCACAATTCATCATCTTCAATAAACTCTCTTTAAGACTGTACTCTGTGTGTGGTTACGTTCGGGTTCATCTAAAAACATGACATTGTGGGTGTTGTAGGGGCAAAGGTTAGGCCAACACTATATTAAAACCTATGTATTTTGAATTGGATGAAATGATGAAACTTCGAATAGAACTTTTGCATGTGTAAAGGCAATGTTGTTCCGAAAAGGGTCACGAGAAGGCAAGAGCTCTCTTCTTAAAATATATTATGAAATTACTTCAGGAAACAGGATTTATAGTTGTTCCAGCTCACCGGACAGACCATTTATTTGTGTATGCCATTCATACACAACTCAGAATGTCCTCTTGGTCTCTAAAAGAAGAAAATACAAACAGCGGTTTATATTGAGCATTCAAAACAATTGCTTACATCTTGATAAATCATTCTTAACACCATGAAGCATTCTGACAAACACTCTTGACGACATTTGTCAGGCACTAGACCCCAGGTTCATGGGGCAGTTTTACACATATGTTCAACAGTTATCTTTACAGTCATTTCTATGGTCTAATGACTTAAAGGAAGCACAGTCGCCTTGACATGACATAAACCACCATTAAGTAAAAGGTATGTCTGGTGTTTATACAAAAATTTAAGTTATTACACATTTCATAAATATAAATATTGTCTTATTCACATGTATGTCGTTAAAGCAGGTAAATCAACTGTGAACTAGACAAAACTTAATGGCGCGATTTAACAATACTAAGCATAATTGTTTTACAAATCAACTTTGACCACACAAGATCATAGTTTTAGCATGTATCTACAATTTTAGGTCTGTCTAAATAAGTACTGCATTTTTTTAGCCTATGGCACAAAGTTTTTCATAGTTATGTCGATCCTGCGACTTATAGTCAGGTGCGACTTGTACATCAATTTTAAATGGTAAATCATACTGACCAACATGAACCAAGTAGTAATCATTACTGGTTATAGCCGTAAGAGGGCTGTTACGCTGAAATGCCCTGATGAGAACTTTCCAGTTTGGAGTTGATGGCTTGTTATGCTAATTCAACCTCCCAAGAATGTTCCATATTATTCAGCTGATTGTGTGTAAATGAATGAGTTGCCTTAACAGATTAAGTGTCAGTTTTTAGTCTTCGATTATGTGAAATACATTTCTAAAAAATATGACTTTTAGTCTGTTGTGATTTATAGTCTGGTACAACTTATAGTCTGATGCGACTTGTATATGTTTTCTTTCCTCCTTATGATAAATTTTTTGTTCATGTGTTCGGTTCGTTTTGGCCCCATCTCCGGATGGGTCGTCTGGTTTGGAGCCGGGATGGGGGGTTAGGACCGGAGTATTTTCTTGTAGGAGTGTTTGCATGTGGTGGCACTAAGGTGGGAAAGAGTGACTGTGGCCGTGTATGTAGTTTTCTGTTTGTTTATTTTTCAGGTTGGGTTTGCACTGCCCACTCTCCCGGGACATCTCAGGTTTCGGAGACCTAAGATGTCCCTTTTTCCTGGGGGGGCCGTCTGTCCTCTTCTCTTGGGTGGGAGAGGCAGATTCCCTGTGTTGGCCCCTCTTGGGCACTTTTGCTCTCAGGGTCCCTTTGGGCATCTGGGGTTTTGTTTCCCCTGGCTTCTTCCTCGGTGCTTTGGGGGGGGGGGTTGGGGACGCGTCTTTGGCTCTTCATAACCACTATTGAGCGTTTTTCTCATGGATAAACCTTACATACACAAGCGCTTTGTCTTCCGACCGCGCTCTAGGGCAAGCGGCTAAGCATACAGCTCCGACCACTGGCAGACATTTTTCTGCCAGTGGTCAAAAATGCCGCTAAACTCGCTAGAAATCACTCATATACCCAGCCGATTGGAACACGATCGCCAGTGCCTGCTGGAGTTACGGCCATGTAGTGCTTTTGGACTCGTAACCACTACTATGATCGACTTTTTACGCGGCTAGGAAGTCCTCCGGGAACGAGTCGCAGGGGCCTACGGTGCCGCGGACTTGCCGAGCAGCTCACGCCGAAGGAGGGCCAAACGGAAGCTGTGTAGCAGGCCGAAGAAACGCGGCTGTCGCGGGGGTTTAGCAGCCAGGCTGAAGGCTAACCCATTCAGATCGCCGCTCGCTTCCATCTTGCTGTCCAACGTCTGCTCACTAGACAATAAAATGGACCATCTACAACTCGAAGTTTCTGCAAAGAGGGAGTTTAGAGACTGCTGCGCTCTCATCCTGACCGAAACATGGCTCACATCAGCAATCCCAGACCAAGCCGTTAGCATGGAGGGGCTAGCCACCTTCCACGCCGACAGAAACAAGGAACTCAGCGGTAAGACACGAGGAGGCGGACTCTGTGTTTACATCAATAACACCTGGTGTAACAATGCTGGAGTAATCACAAGTTTTTGCTCTCCGGACATCGAGATGCTAACTGTTAGCTGCAGACCGTTTTATCTGCCCAGAAAGTTATCACAGCGGTTTATGTTCCTCCGAGGGCTAATACAAAAGAGGCTATGAGCGTTCTCTACCGGACTATCTCAGAGCTGCAATCTGCACACACGGAGGGCGTTTTCATCATTGCTGGGGATTTTAACCAGGCAAATATGAAAACTGTTCTCCCTCAGTTCTACCAACACGTGGATTTTGCAACTCGGGGAGAGAACACTATAGACCTGGTTTACACAAATATTAAAGGCGCATTCAAGGCAGGCCCCCGCCCCCACCTGTGCTCTTCAGAGCATCTTTCTGTGATGCTATTCCCTGCATACAGGCCCCTGCTGATCAGAGCTAAACCTACAGTGAGGCAGGTGAGGGTGTGGACTGAGGGAGCAATGGAGGCGCTCCAGGACTGTTTTGAGTGTTCTGACTGGGACATGTTGAAAGCTGCAGCAACTTATGAGGACAAGATCGACATTGATGAGTACGCCATGACTGTGTCAGGCTACATCAACAAATGCATTGAGGACGTCAGCACCATCAAAACCTTTATCACCCGAGCCAACCAATGACCCTGGATCACTGTGGAGGTCCGTCAAGCACTAAAAGCACGGAACTCAGCCTTCAAGTCTGGTGACAAGGAGGCACTGAGGACATTGAGAGCCAACTTGAACCGTGCCATCAGGTTAGCAAAGCGGAACCACACTAAGAAAATCCAGGAGCTTTTCCATGACGGCAGCAACACCAGGAGCATGTGGAAAGGCATACGGGCGATCACTGAATAGAACACGCCACCCCCCCCCGGTGGGTGAAGTTGATGCTGGAAGAGGAGGTCCTCTGCCTTGACACAGCCGACATGTGGAAGACTCTAAGGAGAGTCAACCCGCGGAAGGCCCCAGGCCCCGACAACATACCTGGGCGGGTGCTCAAGGAGTGTGCAGGTCAACTGGCTGGTGTCCTCACAGACATTTTTAACACCTCGCTGGACCATGCCAGAGTGCCAGCATGCTTCAAGTCTGCCTCCATCATTCTGGTGCCAAAGAAACCTCAAGTCACCTGCTTCAATGACTACCAGCCTGTTGCACTCACTCCCATCATGATGAAGTGCTTTGAAAGGATGGTGAAAGAACACATCGTCTCCAGTCTTCCCCCAACACTCGACCCATTCCAGTTTGCCCACCGGTGAAACCGCTCCACTGAGGACGCCATCTCCTCTGCTCTTCACCTGAGCCTGGCACACCTGGAGGAGAAGAACACGCACGTGCGGATGCTGTTCCTGGACTTCAGTTCAGCATTTAACACCATCATCCCACATCATCTGGTGAGAAAACTGGCTGCTAGACTTCCTCACCAACAGACCTCAGTCAATTCAGGTTGGACAGAACACCTCTGATGTCATCATCCTCAGCACGGGCTCCCCTCAGGGCTGCGTCCTGAGCCCCCTGCTGTTCACCCTGATGACACACGACTACGTCCCCAGGTTCACCACTAATCACATCGTGAAGTTCGCAGACGACACAACGGTGGTGGGCTTGATCAGAGACGACAACGACCAGGACTACAGAGAGGAGGTGGAGCAGCTGGTGGGCTGGTGCAGAGAAAACAGCCTGATCCTGAACGTGGAGAAGACGAAGGAGATCATCGTCGACTTCAGGAAGAACCGGCCTCACCACGCTCCACTGCTCATCACCAGCTCAGCTGTGGAGGTGGTCAGCAGCACCAAGTTCATGGGGGTGCACATCACCGACAACCTGACCTGGTCTGTGAACACCATGTTACTGGTGAAGAGGGCACAGAAACGACTGTACTTCCTGCAGAGGATGAGGAGAGCCCACCTGCCCTCGCCCATCCTCACGGCCTTCTACAGAAGCACCTTAGACAGCATTCTGATCAGCTGTCTCTCTGTGTGGTGTGGAGATTGCAATGCCGCCGACTGGAAGAACGTGAGAAGAGTGGTGAGGACAGCAGAAGGGATCATAGGGGCTCCTCTCCCCTCCATTAAGGACATTTCATCTCAGCGCTACGTGTCCCGAGCCCGTAACATCATCAGGGACCCCTCACACCCCCACCATGGTATGTTCTCCCTGCTACCTTCTGGGAAGAGGTTTCGCAGCATCCGCTGCAGGTCCACCAGGTTCCGCAAAAGCTTTTTCCCTTATGCCATCAGACTGTTCACTGCTGAACTATAACCCATAGACTCTGCACAACATTAACATATTTGCACATTTTGCATCATTGCATCTCCATCCAGCATTACAAATGCTGCCGAACTCTTAGTTTCTAAATGCATTCTTGCACAAATGCCCTTTGCACAAATCTCTGGACATACAAATGTTTTTTTTTTAAATACTCACCTGTACACTGTGACTTTCTCCTGTATTGTTTACACTTAAACTGTTTACCTTTAAATCACTGCTGCACCTTACACTGTAATTTAAATTTACTGTAATTTACAAGCTGTATTCTTGCACAAATGCCCTTTGCACAATCAATTCTGCACATAGTCTGATTGGTCCGATTGGATAGTCTGAGCATAGTCGCTCAGAGATTGATCACATCGTGTCATATTCTGTCTTGGTTCCTGTTTATGATTTGGTTAAAGTTAGCTTTTCCCTGCTTTTTGGTTTATTTGTGTTTTAGGTTCTGTCATAGTTGGAGTTCTGTCTTAGTTTTGGTTTGTGTCTTAGTGTGAGTTTTGAGGTTTCTTTTACAGTTACTGTTTTAAGTTTGGTTTCTGATCTGGTCTTGTTTTGAGCCTCAGCACTGATGTCTGGTCTAATTACTTGGATTTTTGGCCCCCTTGTCTCCAGAAACCCCTGCCATCCTGTTCTGTCTGTTCCTGCCTTGCCTGCCCCGTTAGTCTGTTTATTTTTGCGCCGTTTTTTTGGTTTGACGATCGATTTGGCTTTTTCCCTGTTTTTGATTTTGTTAATAAAAGAGAAATCTGAACTGAACCTCTGCTGCTCTGGCTGAATTCTGGGTCCTCTGCCTCTGATCATTACACATCGTTAACTTCAATGATCCCACATTATGGCCAACAAAACTGACTGATTCTGATCGAATGAATGTTATGCGTTTAATGGCAAAAAGGAAGCCTTTCTCAGGGATTCAGGGGGCAGAGAATTCCCAAAGTATCTAACATATTCTACTTTCTACAATGGAAGGGAAAAAAATTGTTAGAGACTGGCTAATATATAGCAGGTCAAAAAAGGCCATATTTTGGCTGCAGTGCTTGCTGTTCTCTTATGAAGAAAATATCAACTAGTGCACTAAATTCAATAGATGGGTTGAAAATATCCAATATAAAATATAAAGATTTCCAAGGCATGAAGTATATAGTTAAGTTGACTTTTTTTGGTGTGTGTGTGTGTGTGTGTGTGTTTGTCCGCGCGCATGCGTGCATACGTACGTGCGTGCGTGTGTGTTTGTGTGTGTGTATGGGAGGAGGGGAATATGCGGTAGGGGTCCAGTACCCCAGTAGAGCTTCATGCCTGGCAACACCCCTGCAGTGAACGTCACCATACGGTGGCAGCAAATTGAGCTTGAAATCTGTTTCCCATTGAAAATGAGTCACACATGAGCAAAGCTTCGACTAGATTACAAAGTGGGTTGTAAATATATTATAAAGATAACTTTAACAAATTTTCTTTTGTTGCCCCTCGTCTTGGTGCCTGTACATTGGGGTGTACCCCAGTGAATGAGAGAGTGGCCTCCCTCTGCATATGTGTGGGGGGACGGGTTCTGACTGTTGTCTGTGGTTATGTGCCAAACAGCAGTTCAGATTACCCACCCTTCTTGGAGTCCTTGGAGGGGGAGGGTGCCCCTCCTGGGAACTTCCTTGTTCTGCTGGGGGACTTTGACGCTCACGTGGGCAATGACAGTGAGACCTGGAGGGGCGTGGTTGGGGTGAACGGCCCACCTGATCTGAACTCGAGTGGTGTTCTGTTGTTGGACTTCTGTGCTCATCATGGATTGTCCATAACTGATACCATGTTCAAGCATAAGAGTGTCCATATGTGCTCTTGGCACCAGGACACCGTAGGCAGTAGTTCAACGATCAACTTTGTTTTTGTTTCATCTGATCTGCGACCGTATGTCTAGGACACTTGGGTGAAGAGAGGGGCGGAGATCTCCACCAACCACTACCTGGTGGTGAGCTGGCTCCAATGGCGGGAGAAGAAGCCGGTCAGGCCTGGCAGGCCCAAACGTATTGTGAGGATTTATTGAGAACGTCTGGCTGAGGCCCCCGTGAGACAAAGCTTTAACTCCCACCTCCGGGAGAGCTTTGAACGCGTCCCGAGGGAAGTGGGGGACATTGAGTCTGAGTGGACCAGGGTCCACTCAGACCCTGGTCCACTCAGACTCAATTGTTGTGCCTCTATTGTTGAGGCGGCTAGTCGAAGCGGTGGTCGCAAGGTTGTCGGTGTATGTCGCGGCGGCAACCCTCGAAAGCGCTGGTGGACACCTGCGGTGAGGAAAACTGTCAAGCTGAAAAAGGAGTCCTTTCGGCTTTATTGGCCTGTGGGACTCCGGAAGCAGCTGATGTGTACTGGCAGTCAAAGCGGCAGGTGGCTTCGGCTGGTCGCTGTGGTAAAAACTCGGGCGTGAGAAGGGTTTGGAGAGGCCATGGAGAGAAACTTCCGTACGGCTTCGATGCAATTCTGGTCCACTATCCGGCGTCTCAGGAGGGGGAAGCAGTGCAGTACCAGCACTGTTTATAGTGGGGGTAGCATGCTGCTGACCTCGACTCAGGATGTCATGTGTCAGTGGGCAGAAAACTTCCTTAATCCCACCAGCCTGTCTTCCATTGAAGACGCAGTGCCCGGGGACTCTGGGTTGGGTTTTCCCATCTCTGGTGCCGAGGTCGCAGAGGCGGTTAAAAAGCTTCTTGGTGGCAAGCCCCCGGGGCTGGATGAGATTTGTTCTGAGTACCTTAAGGCTCCGGATATTGTGGGGCTGTGTTGGTTAACATTACTCTGCAATATTACGTGGACATCGGGGGCAGTTCTCCTATATTGGCAGACTGGGGTGGTGGTCCCTCTATTTAAAAAGGGGGACCAGATTGTGTGTTCTAACTATACAAGAATCACCCTCTTAAGCCTCCCTGGTAAGGTCTATTCCGGGGATCTGGAAAGGAGGGTCCGTCGGATAGTCGAATCCAGGATTCAGAGCAGTATGGTATTCATTCAGACCATGGAACACTGGATCAGCTCTATACTCTCAGCAGGATCCTGGTAAGTGTGTGGGAGTTTGCCCAACCAATCTACATGTGCTTTGTGTATCTGGAGAAGGCATTTGACCGTGTCCCTCGAGGGGTCCTGTTGGGGGAACTCCAGGAGTATGGAGTACCAGGCCCTCTAAAAAGGGGTGCTAGGTCTCTGTATGACTGGTGTCAGTCAGAGCTTGGTTGGCATTGCCAGCAGTAAGTCGGACTTGTTTCCAGTGACAGTTGGACTCTGCCAAGGTTGCCCTTTGTCACCAATTTTGTTTATAACCTTTATGGACAGAATTTCTAGTCACAGCCAAGGTGTTGAGGGGATCCATTTTGGTGGCCTAAGGATCACGTCTCTGCTATTTGCGGATGATGTGGCTCTACTGGCTTCATCAGGTTGTGATCTACAGCTCTCACTGGAGCGGTTCGCAGCCAAGTGTGAAGTGGCCAGGATGAAAATCAGTGCCTCCAAATCTGAGACCATGGTCTTGAGCTGGAAAAGGGTAGAGTGCCTTCTCCGGGTTGGGGAAGATGTACTGCCCAAAGTGGAGGAGTTCAAGTATCTCGGGGTCTTGTTCACGAATGAGGGGAAGATGGAGCTTTGAGTCATGCCCGAAAGAACGAGATCCCGGATACAAACGGCGTGAGTTTTCTCAGTAATGTGTCTGGTGCTAAGATTGCGAGTCCGTCCCTACTCCATTTCACCACGGCCCGTCTCATCCAGGTTCAAGCATTTGGTGGCATGGGAAGAAACAATTATCAGAGACAAAACACTTGTAAGATACATATATTTATTTCAATTTGGAATTCCAAAAAGGGAGACATCACTTACAAACTTTATCAGCGACCACACTTAGCCTCTTTTACCCCAAAGTGTCTTCCACGCGGTTGTAAGCAGTTGTCTCTTTGTACAACACCCAGACATATCCTTTTAAAGGAGAAGTCCGGTCAAAATCAGAATTCAAACTGTTGAAAATACTTTAAAGTTTAAAGATCGACCAACACGGAAATACATGCATTAGTGACCATATTTTCAAAAAATGTGGCATTAAGATCGTGATTGTGCCGTTAAAGTTTTTTTTAAGGACTAAGAATTGTCCCTCGGCGACCGCTAGGCTGAACATCCACACTTTGGGTCATGTGGTACGATAACGTAGTTTGTTGATGCAGCTCAGGCTACGCTACAGAGAGTACAATGGAGTACACAACGACAAGTTCAAATGCGGATTCAAAAAGTGATGATTTTAACACGAAAGACAGCGCACACATCTGTTACGATTCGGGTAAGCCTGAGAAAAACATTTTAGGAGAATAAACGAAATGGGTTGCTGGTGTATAATTGGGACACGCATTTATCTGTTGTGCCGTGATGCTCATACTGTCCGGGGGTTGTTGGTCTATCCCGACCATGGCTTTATTTATTTATTTATTTATTTATTTATTTTTTCCCAGTGTCCTGTCTAGCAATGTGGCAATAGGAATTGATGTCTCAATGCCAGATAGAGCTCGACAGATTTTGCTTTTACAAGTGGCGCGAACAGCTTTCGCCATAGTGCTCCACTTGACCATGGCTTTAAACGCCTCAGGGTTCTGCGGGGTAGCAGGGCCGTGCTGAGAGGTAGTGTGGATAACACGTGGCTTCACAGCAGGCTGCTGTGATGATCACCAGATTTCTCCGCTCCCACTACGTGATGAGTGAGGAGGAGAGAACGAGACATCAGCAGAGAGCTCGGTGAGCTCTGACTGAGCACAGAGAGCTTCTCTGGGCTCAGGCTGCTCAAATGGAGCAGCTCTACCTGACGTAACACCACCAGAGACTTCAGAGTGGGTAAAACGTCTTTTATCAGCTGGCTGCCGCTGCACAGAGTTTCCTCTGCTCCCACGGTGTGAGGAGTGAGGAAGAGGAGCTGCAGCGTCAGTGAGCTTCTCTGGACTCAGGCCGCTCAGGGATTGTCGCGGCTTGAGTGGGAAAAACACTCCGCTCAGGACTTGTGAGGCAACGCTGCGTCTGAAACGAAAGTTTAGAGGCTACCGGCAACTTGCCGATTGCATTAAGCGAGGATTTTCTCACCTCCGGGACTTTTCGGGTTCGGAAATGTGTGTAAGAAGACATTATCCTTGTTGGTATTTGACCAACCATAAGCCACACACTTTTTAGCCATGTTTAATCCGTCTATTTGTGTTTGAGAAAGCGAGTTTGCAACCAGGAAGTAACTTGTTGCAATGTCAACAGATCGCATCATCTGTCACGTGACACCCGGCGCAACAATTTTTATGAGCCTTACGCTAAAAAGCCTTAAAAATCCACTTTGTCATCGAATTTTTAAAAAAGATTTTAGCAACTTGTATGATCTCAAAATCAAGAAGTACTTTAAATATAAAATTATTACATACTGTTCAATAAATAAGCTTTTTTAATTAAGAGTTATTTCCATTTGAATATGCTTTTATGGAGGCATTGTAGATATTAATACTGGCCTGCTCCTGCTTATCTCTGAAGGCCTGTTTTACCCCGGTTTAAGATTAGGCAGTAAAGGAGAAACAATGATCAGAGGCAAACATTTAAAATATGCATATTTAATTCATTTGGAATTCCAATGAGACAAAACTTACAAGCTCATCGTTACCCACGTCCTTCTCTCAGGCATTGCAGTTTTGTCTAATCAAAGGTTTGCAAACACATCCTTTTATGACACCATAAAGAGCCCTTGGTGGATCATGAATTGGAAAGGTGAAAAAAACTAATGTTTTTTTCACTTTTACCTGATGTATTGGAACATCCAGCAGCCATGCACGTGGGCATTATTGCTTTAACAATATCTCTCGCGAATTTCAATGGTGAAGTCCTCTGGAAATCCGAAATAATTGTTGTTGATCGCAGCTGTGTAGAACAGTTCCTATTGAATTAGCTTGTTAGAAATATGTGAATGTAACAATTTTCTTTTTATTTAGTTACAGGCATTAGTCTGTTTTAAAGAGCTGGCTTACAGGAATGTTCTATTGTTTTAACTTCACATAATCAGAATCAGAAATACTTTAATAATCCCAGAGGGAAATTGCTGTTTCAGTAAAATCGCGAAAAGATACGGGCAACAAAAAGGAAAATTGAGAGGGCAAAAAACATAACTCAGTTCACACAGGTGGCCATGGCCACCCCTGGCCACCCCCTGGTGGCGCCACTGTCCACAGGATCCACAAGCAGTGAGACCAGCGGACTGGGGCCGTTTCTCAATTCACGAGAACGCGAGTCCGTACTCGCGTTCTCGTCAAGTCTGTTCTCGGTAAGAACACAGGAAGATCGGACTTGACGAGAACGCGAGCATGCAGCACGTATTGTGCATTGGAACAGAAGTATACTCGTGACGTCATCACACCCACAGCGCTTGAGCATTCCTTTAACGTTCAAAACTATTCATACACTACACCATCATATCTTATTGAAAACGTTTTTTTTATTATTAAAATTGCTGTTGCTGCGGTCGTTGGTCAGCTTTACCAGCAGGCTGAAGAGGAGGTGATGCAGCTGAGGAGACAAATCCGAGCAAGGAGAAGATTGATGCAGCAGAGGAGGCTCAGAAGGCAGGCTTTGCTCGCCCATCTATTGCCAACTGGTAGGCATTTTAAGATTAACAGCCTATTTCCTACTTTAAAATCTTATCTTTAAAAAAACATTGAGGAGGGGATTAAAAACGTGATCAGGTTGAAATTGTGACTATTTTTCAAAAATAATTAAAATGAAGACCCAATTTTAACATTAATAACAGTGGGGTTAAGCTACTTTATTGCACCTCCTGACCTTCACAGCATTGATCATTAAGAAAGGAAAAAAACATATTTTTATGTCTGTCCACCTTTACAGTGATTAATCTATAAATTATGTGCAGTTAGTTCAGCCCATTTTTTTCAGTGAAATGGTAAAAATACCAGATAAGGGAAGCCATTTGTTACATTTACTATATATTTTATCTTTTCTTTCTTGAGAACTATAATAATCTGCATGTTAAACAGGTATAGTTTTATGGTGTGAAAAGATGAGAATTGAAAAAAACAATGATGGTAACATTTGGCATTTTTTATTTACAGGAAGAAACAGAAACAAAATATGTGAGGATAAACACTTCTGTGCCAATCCTCCAAATATTTTTTAATGAAGGGGACCTGAAACCAGCCTTCAGGCTAAACAGGGCCACCATCGTCCTCCTCCTTCAGCTGCTGCCTATCCAGAAGGTCCATGGATGGCCACAGGAGATAGAGGTGCTGGTGACCCTCTACTGGCTGGTCTGTGGAGCATCCTATAGGAAAACAGCTTGCCAGTAAGATCTCTTACCTTCTTGTCCTTAAATAGAGCCAGCAATGACACACAATTGATACATAGATTATATTAATTGGATAGAAGATTAAGACATATCAGCATATTACCTAAATTACAAGTTAATTTTATATTTGGTACAGGTCAAGGGGAGGCACGCTACAACAGACACAAGGTGAGAAAATCGTTGAGTGTGTCTTTGGTGATCTGAAGACATGGTGGCGTTTCATCTTCTTAAGGGCGTTGGAGGTCCGCCCGACGTTTGCCCCAAAAGTAATCACCGCCTGCTGCATCCTTCACAATATTAGTATAGCAGCAGGTGACCAGCTGGACGTGGAGGATGAGGAGGTTGATCCAGAGGAGGATGAGGAGGTTGATCCAGAGGAGGATGAGGAGGTTGATCCAGAGGAGCATGACAATCCAGCGGCTGAAGACAGGGAGCTGCTCCAGCTGGCTGCATGTTTAAGTGAACATGACTACACCTGACCTAATGTAGATCAGTTGGAGTCTTGTTCACATGCTGCTTCATTTCTTTTTTTTTCACCACCTGTAAAAATACATAAAATATTTGTGTAAATAATTTCTATTCCAACTATTTTTAATTATAAGTTTATAGGCATTGTCTATTTGTATAAGATCTTAATAGGATTTATTTCTTTGTTTTAAACCATGTTAGTAACTGTTAATAATGTGTTAAATATATTACACCTTCATTCTTTTCCAAAGATTAAACATTTGTATAAAATAAATGTGTTTTTTCATATACTATTATTACTATTGTTTTCTTTCTCTCTTTCTCCTCTCAATTATCCGTGTCCTGACTCAGAATAAACTCACTTAGATAGGAAAAACATTTATAGAATTTATTTATTTATTTATTTTATATGCTGCAGTCATCCTTGGCAGACATTTACAATTTATTCCAGCAAGTATTGAGTTAATAAAGCAACACACGTCAGTTAGATAAACACAAAACAAATAAATCATAACCAGCGGTATTATGCACACTACTTTTTTTAATTATGCACTCTGTAAACAGGCCACATAGAGAAAGCTTAAAAGTATAATGTTCTCGCCTCAAACGATTTTAAAACGCACTTTTGAACAACAACAGCAGCAGAAAAGGGAATTTTTAACTTACCTCTGTGAGCTCTGTTTGCGCTGTCTCGAGTCAAGCTGCGGCCGCGGTGCATTCTGGGCAAGCGGTCAGTCTGAAGAACGCACAAGTCTGCTCTGATGCATGCTCGATAAAGAGGGCGGGCGAGAACAACATCCGGGGAATTCGGCGCGTTCTCGATTTGGCGTTCTCAGCATTGGAACAGTGCTCGGGCTGAGGCTGATGACGTGTCACGAGCACACGAGCACACGAGAACGCTCAAGAACGCATATTGAGAAACAGCCTGGGTTTTCATCAAAGTCATCAGAAGGAAGAACTGGGCAATCCCAAGGTGGGAAGGACCATTCCAAGTGCTCCTGACCACGGCAACAGCTGTTGCTCGAGTTAGGGCCACTCGTCTCAACGTCGGTGAAGAAATCAACTGATCCCTGTTCTTTAGAGTCCTGGGTAAAATTAACATCTCTGTTAACCTAGCAAAAAATGGGGTTCCCATGGAGATGGGGCTTCCTTTACATTGTGACTGTTGCGTGTATTATCTGTTTGAGTCCAGACCTGCTGAGTGAGAGAGGAAAGAGGTTCATCCACTCCACTGCCATGAAGATTTGGCTGGAAAATCTCCCAGACCATCACCCAGACAACTTGAGGCAGATGTGATGATGCTGGCTGAAGAGAAGAACATAAGTAACTGCTACGTATGCTCACCCTGGTTAAAAAAAAAAAAGAAAAAAAAGTGCTTTATCGTATTTCAAGTATATTCATATTTCCTATAGTTTACTGAAAATGTACAACTATATATGAAACCTATAAAAAGCATACTAACATCACACTTTCATGCTAATACTTTTAACACACTTTAACATAATTACACTATGTTACACTTTATAGAAATATATTATTAAAAAAGTATACTTTAAGTGAAAGTTGTGTGTAATTTCTAAAGTGTACTTATTTTAATTTGTTTTTACACATATTTTTGATATATTTTAAATTGTATACTCAAAATTGTCATTCTAACGTACACTGAAAGCATATTTTAAAAGTACACATTTTAATATTGACACGGTAATATTAAGTTTGAGTGCATTTTAAGTTACATTGGATTCTAATTATGAAGTGAAGTTATTTACGCTTGTACTTCAGGTAATTCTTTGTAATGATTTTAGGAGGATGAACCCGGTTTTCAGCCAAAGACAATCTTCATGCTTTTAAGGTGTTTATTGAAAGACAGGCGAGGAGAGGGGACAAGGCAGACAAACTGAACAGGGTCCAAAAAAGGGGTAAAGCAGACATCCAGACACTCTTGATGGGAAACAGGCGAACAGAACTGGGAAGAACAAACGGATCAGGTTTACTAACAGGCAGGATCAAGGTGCCAGGAGCTCTTACCAAAAACAGGAGATGCACATAGGGGAGAACAGATGACGAAGCATAAGCGAAGTCCCGACAACAACCAGAAAACTAAGGGAGGTTTAAATAGGTGGCCAGACAGGTGAGCAGGGAGGGACTAATTAACCAAACCCAGGTGGAAGTAATTAAGGGAGTAGACAGGACACTAGAAAATAAACCTTAGACCTAAGATAAAACAGAACAAACAAAGCACAGAACTGAAATCAGATCTAATACAGGGACCAGATAACTAACAACAATAAAGAGGCTAAACTAGAATCCAAAACAGAAATAAACCCAGAGGCAGGAAAGAGCTACTTAACCAAATAACAAACATAAACCAGAACAGAACATTACATTCTTTTGGAAAGTGTTCAATAGTATAACTACGAAAATGCACTTAAACCCATTTATGCAATTTTGTACTGTGTGTAGAGTACACAGATAGCAATTATTGCGGTTGTTATGTAATGTTTAATAAGTTTTGAAAAAGAAATTTGATACAATACATCTTACACACAAAACCACATTGAACAAAACAATAAATGTTCACTTCAAAGGTACAGGTGCACAAAAAATTTGTGTTCTGCTGAAAAGCAAGTGGTTTAAAGCTGGTGCAGTGCTACATTATGATCTAACAAATAGCATCACCCACATTGCAACAGAAAAGTTAATACTGGCCAAATTACATGCAAAAAAAATAAACTTAACACATTACAATTGTCTCAAGTGTTCAAAAAAGAACATTTCATTAGTATTGTTTAATTGATCAAAGCAGGGCTACTGCAAACGAGACCAATTGGTGAGTGCACATATTTAAAAGTCGCTGACAGCACTTCCTGCGTGTAGGAGTGATATGTGGAGGTTGTTTGGCCTTGATGTCTGTAAAGTAGTAGCTCCCCAAGAATTTTAGTCTCTTTCAACATTGTTTGGAAGTGGAATGACATAAATTTTGTCCTTGGACTAAACCATTACACATTTACGTTTAAGTGATTGGGGATGCACAGCAAATACATTATGGGTGTGAGACACCTCATTTATAAATGTGGATGATATGTTTAACTGAGCATCTCTACAAACCTTTCCTCCACTCTTGGCAAGCTCTTTTACTAAAATACAGAAGTTTGTGTCAGGGTTTGTGGAGTTTGAACCCGAAATCAGCCACACACAGAGCCACGTTTAAGTGTTTTTATTGAAAGAGTTGAATAGTGGACGAGAACCAAAGTCCATACCAAGCTGCAGCAGAGGGATGGTGAAGATGGCTAGATCTGGCAGGTGCGGGGAACCGTGGCTTGGCAGAAGAAAGGAGCACAGGCAGGGTGGCCAGGCAAGGAAGAAGTCCATGGGTAGAAGTGAGCAGTTGTGAGCAGTCAATCCAGCGGGAAAGGGCTGACTGAGTTGAGTATTTGTAGAGGAGTTGACAGGTAGAAACAGTCCTGGATGATTAGAGCCTGACAGGTGAGAATGATTAGGCAGAGTGGAGTGAGAGCTGGGCTGAAGGTGCTGAAAACGGCTCAGGGTGCAGCAGGTAAAACTGCACCCTGACAGTTTGTGGATGTGGATGAGGCCCCATCATCAGATGTAAAGGCCACCAGGGTCATAACTTCGCACAATGTTCCATCATCTAACTGTACAACTGAATTATTTCTCTTTTTAAGAGTTGTGTTGTTATATGAATGATAGACCACACTGCTACAAATGAAACGGTCATAAAATAAACCTGAATGAACTGTCACTCCTATGAAACTTTCAATAGCCATCCTCTGCAACACAGATGTGCTACCTTTCTTTGGGCAGCCAAGACCTCTGACATTATGTTCAAACTCCTTTGATTTCTTTCTTAAGCTAGAGGTACTCTGAAGTTTGTCAAATAATGCCTTTATGCTGTCATTAGCATTTGCCATTGTAGTCCCTGCTTTTGTTGTGAGATCCCTCCACCGAAGAAATCTATTCACTATTTGTGTTGCCACATGTGTTGTTCCACTGAAAAACTTAAGCAAAGTACCATTAAATGATTCAAATGGAAACGTTGATGTTGCCCACAGTGGTCCCCAGTTGTGCACACTTGCTGCCAAGTGCATTATTAAATGCACATTGAAAGAGGCATTTGCAGCACCATAAAGTTTCTCAAAGTTAAGCACAAACTTTCGCAGAGCTTGTTCTGCCATATCCACATGTCTCACTTTGATGGCATCCTGAAGAAGAGTGTGCATTGCAAAAACTAATAAAAAAAGATGATTCCAATACTTCTTTTTCAGAATGCCATTCAAAACAGGCAATGCATAAAACAACAAAAATTACCTCCATCCAGATGCTTTCCAGAATTTTCTGGATTTCACTGATCTTGGTGCCCTTGTGACCTCCACAGGTGGGTTAATGGCCAGCAATTCCTCGTCTATATCACTGACCTTGCCGCCCAAGTACCAGTCTTCATTATGGTGCTTACTGTCTAGCCACAGAGATGCAATCTGTTTAGTGACACCCAGGCAGACACTGTGTTGGTACTCAGGAATGAATCCAGTGATCATCTTGAAGCTCTCAAGTTCCATTAAAGGGGATGGGCCTTTCACACCCATTACTGGATAAGCAGGTGTCGCCAGCATAGCATGCCGAAAATGATCCATCTCTGTCCTTAAATGTGGTTCTGGGGTTTCCCAGACATAGGGGCCACCACCAGTGTGAAGGCAGAAGTCACACCCATATTTGCCGTTGAACTGTTTTGTGTTTCTCAGGAGGGGGCGGGCAACTGAGTCTGAGAAGCACAGGAGTAAATGAACTTTGCTTGTATGCTCCACTTTTTCAGAGTCTATCCATTTAATTCCAGTCTGTTCCAGTTCCTTGAGCTCTGCCACAAAAGCAGTTAAAAATTTAATCATATTCGGCTTGCTGTTACCGAACCATAAGCATGGTATACATATGTTGGCTTGACGATCTTTTGGTGACAGCGCTATGACTGAATTGGCCATATCTGAAAATTATTACTGTTTAAAACTGGAATTCCGTCACAATTCCACAGAACTGATATGTCATCGGCCCCTATTTGTCCACTCTGCTTGAGTTTTTCGTATTCAGCCCCACACTGAATATCTGAAACAATGCCTGGAATTGATTTTCTTTCATTTAAATGTATCCCAGATTTTATCACAATGTCCACAATTTGGGTTGATAGACTACGTACAAGAAAGTAAGACCCAACCCTTAAATTTATCCCAATGTCGGCAGATGATTCCAAGATGGCGGAGGGAATAGGAGCTTAGTCAACTAGCTCTCCAGAGTCAGATAAACATGCCTACAACAAAATTGGAACTCGATAGATAAATCTAAAGCATGAGTGGGGTAAGCAAGAGAAGATGCCGGAAAAACAATAAAAAGCAAGACAGAACTGAAGAACCACCTGCAGCGGAGGAAATTTCCGAACACGAAGCTAGCGAGCACGAGAACGCCCTAGCAGAGGAAATGGAAGAACACGATAACACGGAGACGTTGCAAAATGGACTTGCAGCTATTGGAGACGATATCAGAACCCTTAAACAAGAGCTGTGCCAGGAGCTGGGAGTATTCAAGGACGAGCTGAAGAAAGAAATGAAGGAAGAAATAATGAATCTTCGGCAAGAAATAGACCGTCGGCTGTCCGAGAATGACAGGGAACTACAGGCACAGCAAGCAAACATTAGCGAGACACAGACACGCATAGCGGAGGTGGAGGAGTGGAAGATGGATGCTAACGAGGTGTTAACGAAGATGACGGAACAAGCTCAACGAATGCAGGAAAAACGAACCGATCTGGAAGGGAGATCAAGGAGAAACAATATCAGAATCTTCGGTTTACCAGAAGATGTAAAAGGGAGATCAAGGGCTACATTTCTGGAGCAACTTTTTAAGAAGGAACTCGATCTTCCGGAGGGGATCGATCTCCAGATCCAATGAGCCCACCGAGCCCTCGCCCCAAAACCGAACCCAAACGCAGCACCGAGGTCAGTCGTGGTTAACTTTCTACAATTTGAGACCAAAGAAACGATCTTGAAGAAAGCCTGGCAGAAAAAGATCCAGGTATCGGATAAACAAATCTATTTTGACCACGACTATCCGAACGAGATTGTCCAGAAAAGAAAGGCATATTCAGGCATTAAAAAAAATATTGAAGGAGAAAGGAATACGTTTCCAGACACCACTCGCTAAAATTCGGATCCACTGGGAGAATGGAACGAAGACTTACGAAAGTACCAGGTCAGCAGCGCATGACATGAAGGAAAGGGGCTAAACGGTTGCTGAGCCAGGAGGAGACGCCGCAGCAGCGGGGGAGAAACAGCGCGGAGCCGCGGGGTGGCAGCGAGTGAAGGGCAAAGAACGGGAACGTGACGCGGCACACAGAGTGAGAGAAAAATTACAAAGCTTCCAGTGGAAATCTTAGATTGTTCTGCTTTCAGAAGAAGTTGACTTTGCGAAAAAAGAAGATTCAATGAAAACCGACTGGGAGAGGGTAAGACATTTGAGTTGGACATGTCTAGATGGAGTGCTGCCCCACAGGATGGGAGTGGTACTGGATCTAGGGAGGGGCCCTCAATAGAGGTGAGGATCTCCTCTGCACCCACCAACTGGGAAAGGGGGAAGAAGGATACCCCATGTTTGAAGGTCCGCCGGTTTTTTGGTTTATTTTTTGTTAGCAAGAGTTCATGCTGGTTCCGTTCGGAGATGTTTGGGAGCATATTTAACGGGAGTACTAAATCATAGTTATGACTGATATCAAGATAATGTCGCTAAATGTCAATGGTTTGAATGCAGTGAGGAAAAAAGAAAAGGTGATGACAAAACTGAAAAAGGACAAGGCACAAATTATATTCTTACAAGAGACTCATTTATCCAAAACAGAACATGAAAAACTAAAAAAGTATGGCTTCAGGAATTTATACCATAGTTCCTATAAAGAGGGGCGTAGAAGAGGTGTTGCAATATTAATTTCACAAACAATACAATTTGATTATAAAAAGGAATTAAAAGATAAAGAAGGAAGATACATAATATTAAAAGGAAAATTAGAAAATGAATTAATAACCTTACTAAATGTATATGCGCCCCCGGAGAGTAACAAAAACTTTTTCAAAAACATATTTGATTTAATTGCGATAAAAACAGAAGGAATTCTAATTTGTGGAGGTGATTTAAATGTAATTTTGAATCATAATTTGGACACAATGAGTCACAAAAAAACTAAAATGTATTTAGCAAAATTTATAAAGGTATCATTAGAAGAGATGGGAATGATAGATGTATGGAGAAAACTACATCCATTAGGAAAAGATTTTACGCATTACTCGGCTGTTCATGAAGTACACTCAAGAATAGATTATTTTTTAATCAATGTAGAAGACAAACACAGAGTGAAGGAATGCAGGATAGGAGCGACAGAGGTTTCTGACCATAATCCAATCTATTTAAAGATATGCCTGAACAACAGGAAAAAAAATTTGGTATGGAGACTAAATGTAGGAATATTGAATAGTGAACAACAGAGAGAAAAAATAAAAGCAGAGATAAACAGTATATCAAAGAAAATAACGGGACTGTAGACCCAACAATATTGTGGGATGCCATGAAAGCAGTCATCAGGGGAAAGGTGATAGCTAAAACTGTGCATGATAAAAGAAATAAGCTACAGACATACAAGACAAATACGGAGAAACTTAGGGAATTAGAACAGGAATATCAGAAAACAAAAGACTCAAAGATTCACCAAGAAATCAAGGTAGTTAAAACCAAAATAAACGACATATTACTAGGAGAGACTGAAAAAAGGAACACATTTCTGAAACAGAATTACTATGAAGCAGGTTCAAGGGCAACTAAACTGTTAGCGAAACGTTTACGCAAACAACAAACACGGAACGCGATATATAAAATTAGAAACCCACGCACAGGTGAACTAACAGATAACCCAGAGGAAATTGAGGGCATTTTTCGAGAATATTATGAAAAACTGTATACACAACCGGAATTGGCACATAAGGAGGAAATGAGAAACTTTTTAAATGCATTAGATTTACCAACAATTGGCAAACTACAAAACGAGACACTGACAGCAGCAATCACAATAGAAGTGAAAGAGGCAATAAATACATTAAAAAATAAGAAATCGCCAGGCAGTGATGGATACCCAGGAGAATGGTACAAAACATTTAGAGAAGAGTTGACACCAATACTTACAGCTTCTTTCAATTGGACACTCAGTAACAACAAAATACCTCCTTCATGGAGTGAAGCTAACATCACAGTCATCCCAAAACAAGAAAAAGACAAGGAAGACTGTAGCAACTATAGACCAATTTCATTGTTAAACGTAGATTATAAGATATACACAACCATTATTTCTAATAGATTAAATACCTTCGTAACAGACTTGATAGAGGAAGATCAAACAGGATTTATGAGAGGACGCCAAACACATGATAATATTAGAAGAGTTCTACATATAGTAGACCAGGCGCAGCTGGGAAAACAAAGTACCATACTAGTAAGTGTTGATGCAGAAAAATCATTCGATTTGGTAAATTGGGAATTTCTATATAAAACATTAGAACGATTTGGATTCAGTAATAAATCAATACAATGTATAAAGACACTATATCATCACCCCACAGCGAAAATTAAAATAAACGGAAGCCTGAGTGACAAATTCAACATACAAAGATCAATATAAATTCAGGAATCATTTCCCATCAAATGGAATTTAAAAGAAATGAAATACCTAGGGGTCAACATTACTAAAGGGTTATCTACACTGTATAAAGCAAATTACGATAAAATAAGCCAAGAGATACAAAAAGACATAGATAGATGGACTACTCTGCCCTTGGATCTGAACTCCAGAATCAAAACTATTAAAATTAATGTGCAAGCAAAACTTCTATATTTGTTCCAGTCACTACCAATAGAGGTCCCTCAAACAAAATTTGCGATCTGGGATAAGATAATATCAAGATTCATTTGGGGTGGCAAAAAACCTAGAGTTAAATATGAAACTCTCCAGCTACCGAAAGACAAGGGGGGTATGGGTCTCCCAAAATTAAGGGAGTACTTCTGTGCAGCTCAGCTCAGACATGTCATATGCTGGTGCACACCAGACTACATAGCTAAGTGGAAAGATATGGAAAAAACATTTGGAGGATACCCAATTCAAAGTGTTATTGGGGATGAAGACATATATGAGAAGATCAAAAAATACATGGATCCAATTACAATATTTACACTGGAATTGTGGTTCAAAACATTAAAAAAACACAAGATAAAGAAAGACATTAAAATACTCAGGTGGGTAGCATATGATAGCGATTTCAAACCAGCAAAGTATGATAAAGGGTTCAAACAATGGATAAGCAAGGGGATTACCGGATGGTTTACCCTTCAGAAAGATGGGGAGCTGGAGAGTTTTCAAAAAATGAAGGAGAAGTATAATTTAGACAAATATGAATTCTACAGGTACCTGCAATTGAGAGACTATTACAAGACAGAAATCAGGTGGGATCCCTCGATGGAAGTGAAAGGGCTGATTGAAATTGTGATAAATTAATTTAATGGAAGGAAAATTAGAATCATTTCCACTCTATATCAAAAACTGATGATGAATAAATATTCGACTAAGTATATAAAGGAAAAGTGGGAATCAGAGCTTAATATGACAATTACAGTGTAATGTTCTGTTGTGGTTCAGGTTATTTTCTTTCAGTTTAGCCACTTTTCTGTCTTAGGTTTTATTTCTGCTTTCTTGTTTTGTATTGGATTTATCCTTAGCCGGTTTTAGTCTTTATTAGTCTTTATTTCAGCTAGTGTTTGTTCAGTCTTTGTCTTGCTTTTTACCTTAGGTTTATTAGTCTGTGTGCTCCGTTTATTATTTCCACCTGTTTTGGTTAATTAGTCCCGCCCTGCTCTTCTGTTCCGTTCACCTATTTAAGCCCGCTTTAGTTTTCTGTTTGTTGCCAGGACGTCTCGTGATATCCTCATGTGCAAGTTCCCCGGTAAGAGTACTTTTCCCCTTGACTGTTTTAGTTTAGCCTGCCTGCCCGTTTGCCCGTTTAGCTTTTGGTTCGTCTGTTTTTGGAGTTTGCTTTGTTGTTTACCTGAAGCCAGTTCTTTTGTCTCCTGGACCTTTTTGTCAATAAACCCCTTTTTTAAGCTTCAGCTCGGTGTCCGGCTAACATTTGGGTTCTCCATACACAATTCATTACATACAGATGAAGATTGGCTAGATATGTGGAAAACACATCAGACATCCACCAATTCACAGATATGGAGGGAGTTCACATGGAAAAATCGAATACGATTTTTCATCACGCCTAAAGTCGAGAATAAATATAAAGATACAAACATGGGTTGTTGGCGGAATTGTGGATCAATGAATGCCGATCATTCTCACATATTCTGGAACTGTCCTAAAATTGTTACATTTTGGAAAAATGTACATGAAGCTGTAAAGAAGATTCTGGGATATGATATTCCTATGAGCAGTGCAGTGCTATATCTTTGCAATTTGAACAATATCAAAGTAAGGGTAAAAGACAGGTATCTGATTAAGATTTTGTTAATTGCATGCAAAAAAGCTATCACGAGGAAATGGGGACAGGCAGACCCCCCTTGTCAAGAACAATGGACTGGAATAATAGAAGAAATCTACATTATGGAAAAGCTGACACATCGTCTAAGACTTCAACAAACTCAAATGGAAGAAAAGTGGAGGAAATGGACAACATTCAAGACAAAAGACAGCGACAAAGATTAAAAAAACTAGATAAATCAGATGGGACAAAGGCCAAATAGAGGAATAGCTCCCAAGTGAAAGCTCCATGTTATGTTAAGTTCGAAGTGAAATGTTCATGTACATTGTATATGTAAAGAAGTGAAAAATACCAATAAAAAGTTAAATGATAAAAAAAAAAAAAAAATTATCCCAATGTCAAATTCAGCCTTACAAGAAAAACAATTTTTTGGAGCTGTCTCTCTGGGTCCCATATAGCTTTCACAGTTGATACAGTAAAAATGGGGCACATAACGGCCAAACTGCCCATATGCTTTATAAAAAAGATATGAGGTTGCTGGCACCAAGCCAGGGAAATGTTCATTAAACATTGTAAGAAGATCCTGAAGAGCTACTCCTGTCAAATTGTGCCTCAGTACATATGACATGAGTAAGAGCAGACTCTGTCCTTTTGTGATGGGAGCACCAGGTTATACAGGATCGTCATCATGGCGTTTCTGTAATACAAGACAAGATTGCTAACATTCATACCTAAAACACAATAGGACACATAAGCCAAATTATAACGACAGTATTGTCCTAATACATGTTATGTAAAAGAACAATATACAGATAATCTGTAATTAAATGGTGGTACCTTCAACTGGTTTGAATCTTGATATCCGGCTTGACTCCTCTCTTCTTCTCTGTCCCCTTGTCCGCTTCCACCATCTTCCTCTCTGTCGCCATGTCCACTTCCACCATCTTCCTCTCTGTCGCCATGTCCACTTCCATCATCCTCCTCTCTGTGATCATGTCCACTTCCACCATCTTCCTCTCTGTCCTGTTGTCCACTTCCATCATCCTCTCTGTCATCATGTCTATTTCCGCCATCTTCCTCTCTGTCGCCATGTCCACTTCCATCATCCTCCTCTCTGTCCTCTTGTCCACTTCCATCATCCTCCTCTCTGTCCTCTTGTCCACTTCCATCATCCTCCTCTCTGTCATCATGTCCATTTCCGCCATCTTCCTCTCTGTCGTCATGTCCACTTCCACCATCTTCCTCTCTGTCGTCATGTCCACTTCCACCATCTTCCTCTCTGTCCTCCTGTCTCTCTCTATCCACTTCTTGGTAATCTGCATTACTATGATCTGCAAGACAAGTTTGAGACAAATGTAGATCAATTAAATGCAGCTTCAGTGGTCTAAAACATTGGGATATAAAAATAGCTACATTTACTAGATAATATTTCTTTCTCCTGAACTTACCTTTTCAGTAACTTGTCTTCTGTAAAGTGATGTTCTTGAAACTGAAGATGTACAAAGAAATCTCTTGTAGAACTATTTTCTCTGTTTCTGTGGATACAGTAAAAACAAAGATAATAGGAAACCTGAACACAGTAAGAGCTTCATCCACTAGCTAGCACTAGTGTTTATGTATGATTACCCTTGATGACTTACAGTGGATGTTAGGAAAATGTGAATGTAATCATTTTATTTTTTATCAAGTTACAGCTATTTGGTTTGTTTAAGAATTTGCTTTCAGGAAGGTTTTGTTGTATTTACCCCTAGGCAGGAAGAACAAATTGTACAGATAAGGAATGTCTCCCTTATCCGGCTGTGCATGAAGCTGATGAGAAATCCAATTGTTTCCTTCTTTGCTTTTAACCTCCTGAACGTTTTTAACCCCCATGCTGTAAAATTCCTGAAACCTCCTGACCCAAACCTCCTGACCCCCTCTTTGATGTGTGATAATACAGGCAGAAGGACAGAGATGACCCGGCGCAGACGTTCCTAAACCTTAAGGGAGTGTAGTTCTCCGTTTGGGTGTCCTCTGTCCTTTTCTATAGAAATGTTTAAAACTTGTGTTGTGTGGTTTTCATTCTAGGATAAAAGGGGTTATCTTTAATAACCCTATCAGTGGACTTGGGCAAACATTTCAGAATGAAGATATAATACTGGAAGTAATGCTGTCTTTTAGAAAACCATCAGATAGGTTTATCTTATACACTGGGATATTATAATATACCTACCTACCTATTTTTCCTGCAGATGTCACAGTAAAAGTCAGAAGCTATAACACATATATGTTTTAAGGTCTTTAATGAGAGTATGGGGTCTGTTAATGATTTTCACGTAAAAACAATGTAGGCCTACTTCACATTTTTACATCATATAGCTAATAACACTTTAACAAAAATGTTGTGATAGGGTAGTAGTTATCTTGAAACGTTTCACTTCGTAATGTTATATAGAATGCAACATTTTTTTCAGGCGGGAGAGTAAAATAGAAATTTTTGTTGTAGCCCACAGCATTTCACCAATTGTATTTTTCTTTACCTGGTTTGGTTGAAGTCTTTTATACTTTGTTGTTCTTGGCGTCTCTATCTCTGGCTTTCGTTTTGCTGGCATGATGATTTGCAATAGCAACTGTAACATACAAGACAGTATAAAACGTCTTTAAAATTCGTATTTAAAAAAAAAAAAATATTGCCGCTGAGTCTCTGACCAATGAACTGCATTGCTTTTCACTTTCAGCCAATCAGAGCTGCGGCCGTTCTCATCAGTTGCATCCATCTGAGCAGCGTCACTCGCGTGAAAGCAGGTTGGCAGGTTAGGATAGACTACGGTTAGGAGGAAACAATGTCATTCCAATTCGCCATCTACTACTTATTTGATAAAACACTTAAAGTGGAGAGTACGTCGCTCATTCTTGGTAGCTACCAGTTCACCCAAGTGTTATCCTAGCCGGACCTTGATGACGACACGAACTGGATTGAAATAAAGTGGCCTATGAGAAAAGAACCAAAGAGGACGGTGGCTGCTAAGGTCCTGTTATTTGGAGGCAAGTATGGAGAATACCTATTAATTTCCCAACTATTTCAGCTAGCTTGCAGCTCTAACTGTTTAATTGTGTTGTTGTTAGGAAGAATGTCTTGGCTAAACTTAATTTTTCTTACTCTTGTCGTTATATCAGACTCCTACAAAGAACTCGTGTCAAAGAAAAATTTGTTCCTTCTCGGTAAGGATATAAGGGCCGAGGAGGAAAGCAGGGGTGTGCGCATGAAAAGGAAAATGTGTGAGACCGATGTAGTGAAGCCTAAAATGGCCGTGCAGTTGAGTGCACGCAACTTTCCTTAATGCTAGCGCAAAAGCTGCTCCAATAGTTTGGCTAGCTACACATCCAGGTGCTTTCCTTTATGGTAGAGGTCTTGACAAAATTCAAATCATTTACCAAAGTAAAAAACAGTAAAGCGATGCTAAAATACTCCATTACAAACCATACATGACAAATCCCACTCAAGTTAAAGTGCATAATTATTTGCAGTAAAATGTAGCTAAACTATCAAAGTAAATGTACTGATTTACTCCCTCTGACCGATATATTGTTATAGATGAAAACATTAAATCAATAATACTGAAACATCATGATGTAGCAGCATTTTGTTGTTGTGGCTGCCAGAGGTAGGACTATAGATTCAACTACTGTTAATGCATTTTTACATACAGAGACACCAAATAAGAGACATCCATCATTAACAATGTGGTATATTTCAAAGTTTGCTTTTTTTTGCAAATCTTTAGCTTTGCACCTGCCAGTAGGATGCACTGACGCAACACCAAGCAGAAATTAACAATCTAATATGATTAAAAGAGAAAAAGGGCATCACTAATCCTTGAATTTTAAACCAGTTGAGGTTTAATTGATCAATGATGAATATTTATTGTCAAGAAGCAAAAATTTGGCAAGAAACATAATTTGAGAAAGTTTTCCCTTGTGTTCAGCAGAGTGTGCTCTTTCTAATCAATTATCTATATAATCATGATCAGTGATTATGGAGGCTCTGTCCTTCACCACTACTGCCGCACCTCTACTTCCATTGTCTGTCAGGGTGCTGATGAAATTATTGCTGTTTTCTATAGTATAAATTTATCCTGGATTTAATTAGGCTTAGTATGCTAGTGAGAATTTTACATTGTGATGACAGTCTTAACTTTGTTTTTACATTATAAACGTTTTTGACAAGCAAAATAAAGGCCCAGGATCAGAGAGGCAGCCAGCGACCAGGTGTTACAAAACCTAAAGGTTTCCCTGTCTCAAAATATGGCCCTAGACACACAAGATCCCCACTGCAGTTCTGAGGATGAATTTCCACAAGGTGTAAGGCATACTTTTTTCTTAAGCAGGTGGCTACGATGTTTACAACGCAAAAAACTGTGGAGTCCTTCAGACACTTCATTAACAGATCTTGACATGAGAAAAATTTGATAGCATGTTTTCGTCCTGTGACTCTAACATCTATTATTGTTATTGTTTCTTTGTGTTAATAATGATGGTAGTCTGTCCATTTTAGTTTTTAAAAACTCGACTATAGTTAATGCCAACATCAACTTCAGTGATATATCTTCTATTTTTTCTAATTAAATATTGTACTCTCTACTACAACTCACATTTCAGGATATGATTAATAATTTTCCTACTTTTACTATATAAATGTTTTTCTTCAGGGAAAGCAGGCAAATATTTACAAGGCAGCAAGACATGTGCTTTTACCCCTGGCATCCAGTCCCAGTTCTGATGACGCCACATACATTCGGAGTCCACAACGGCATGACATTGTAAGTCATACTTCTTTCCTAGCTGTTATGTACTTTCAAACACTAATTCTTTCTCTGTTGAAGTGCTTCTCACAGCTCTTTTCACTTTTTTCAGGACCATGCCTCAGATGAAGAGTTGGGTTTCTCCTCAGCCCAGAGAACGGCAAGTACATTTATATTGAATATTATATTATTATGATGAAATTATATCATATTGATTGAATAGGTTAGGCAAAGGTCAGAGATCTTACATCAAAAAAATATGGTACATCCTTCAATCAAACTCAAACCACGCCCATATTTCACACCTGTCAAAAAGTGACAGCCGGAAGTCCCGCCTTCAACTTCCGGCGGAAGTCCCGCCTTCCTTAACCGGATGTCCCGCCATCTACTGTCCCTGTATGTTCCGCTTTCTACCTCCAGGGGTCGCTGTCCCGGCCCTCGGGGGAAAAAAAAAAAAAAAAAAAAAAAACAGCCCCCACATCCGGAGTTCACACCCACCCCCCACTTTCGGATTTCACACCCACCCCCACATCCGGATTTCACACCCACCCCCCCACATCCGGAGTTCACACCCATCCCCCACTACTAGCCCAAGGTCCCACCCGCCGCCTTCACCCCGCCCCGGTTGTCGTAATATCAGGCCCTCTCTCAAGCCTCAATAGTGATTGAATCCTTTTCAACATGGCGTCAGGAAGAACCAACATTGAACCCATCATTGCTGAGACACCCGTAACGATTTGGCATGATCAGAGCGATTTTTGGCAAGCTCAGCATACCCCTCATAAGGCTGTTTTTATGCAGAACTCAGATGCCTCCGAGCCAGCGTCTGCAAGAACAATGGTCTTTGCAACCCTATGGAGCCCGCGGTAAATGGGGGTACGTCTTCAAATATGAAACCGGGGAAATGTACCTCTATCAATTGGATGATGAAGGTGACAAGCTGCATACTATCCACTCCTTGGGCATGCTGACATCAAACGATTGGGCTGTTCTGAAACTCGTCATGCTTCGCAAACTAGCCCCTGAAGAAGCGAATCCGGCAGCAGGCCCTTCAGTGAGACGAAAAACCAGCTTCATTTGACTAAACCCCCAAGAACCTATTCCAGCAGGGCCCTCTGTGAGACAAGAAGTCAAGGACGGAATCAAGGATTCACCCCCCGCTAAACGGAGCAAACGGCCACGTCAACAAGTCGAGGACGGAATCAAGGATTCACCCCCCGCTAAACGGAGCAAACGGCCACGTCAACAAGTCGAGGACGGAATCAAGGATTCACCCCCGCTAAACGATGTAAGCGAGTGCTGACCGACCTGAATGAAATTGACAATGATTCAGGAAATAGGATCTTCTCAGCTACTTGGCAGTCGAAGACGGGGGTTACAGGCCGCTGGTTTTTCCGTGCAAGTCTCAAAAAGGCTCAAGATAAAACACAGATGATTATGTTCATGCTGGATTATTATAATTCTCAATGTGGTGTCTTCAGGACATTGCTAGCCATTCCCTTTGATGCCTGGCGTGATAAGATGATTGGAATATCAGACCAGATTTCAACGCTTTTTCGCGATTGCCGCAACTGGAAAGACATTTTGGGGGTCAAGAAAGCGCTTGCATTTTAGACCCGCCCCTCACAACTGCCAATACCACCCCTTCAACGTTAACCACGCCCTTCTCTGTATATAAATAGCACGGGTCCCTGGACGACGACAAATTGCCCCGGAGCTGTACCCCTCTCCTTCATCCGCAGCCTCACCAAGAGAAACACCATGAACTGGTCCGGATCTCGCCCTGAAGGCCTCGACCTATACCAAGAGATCTTTGTTTTAAGGAGTGACAATTCCGAGTTTACTCCCTCACTACCTCAGACGGCGACCGTGGATGAAGATTCACAAGCGGTGAATCTTCCTGCCTCCCCACCGCTTTCCCAAGACTCAGACCTCCCCTGCGGCCATGGAGATCCGACATCCCCGGTGGAGCAAGCCCTTGAGAGTCAGAGGGAATCGGCCTCAGCACCCCCGTCGCCACCTACGGATACCCTGCCAGACGATGAGAGCGGTGCAGATGAAAACGATGTGTGGATTCGCTTCGGTTTCATCAAAGCGGTGAAAACTGTGCTGTATCGTCTTTTGACCGCTGCAATCGGAAAATACATGCACGAAATGTGTTATGGATGTGTTAATAACCGTCCTAGTCAAAAAGAGCATGGATGTTTGAAGCTGCTTGAGAACGAGCTCTACGAACATAACTACTATGGTATATTGCGAGTACTTTATAACGAACGTTTCATGGATGCAGTTTAACGGTTTCTAGCCGCTCGCAACATCCATCATGACAACGACGCTGTTAATGCTGTCGTACAGGCGTATCTGTACGAATTGACGATGGTGAAGCGTGTATTTAATACAATCTATGGCGGATATGATCGGCTGGTTGAAGAAAACTGTGAATTAAAAGATCAACTTGATGCCATCACGGACTACTGGCGGGGGTCTTGAAACCAATGCATACATGTTTTCTCATGTCTTTCTTTTTATATATTAAACTAGTTAGTGACATCGTATTAAAAAGTGTCTGTTTTATTTTCTACATCTTTTCTTTTTTTCTGTATATAACAATGTTTTTTTTTTGTTTTGTTTTTTTACAATTACTTAGTGGTATCATAAATGAATGTAATTTCTTTCCTGATAATGTTAATAAAAAAAATATATAAACCCTGAATACAGACGTCTTCTCCTTCATTTAGCATCACTACATGTGTGTGGTAAGGTATGGCTGAAGAAAAGTTAATGAAACGTGTATATTACACACCTGGCCACCCTGGTTCTTTTGGCGGAGTAGATAGATTACAGAGGGGTATGGAAAGTGAAACTGGTAAGAAGGTCCCAATTGAAAAGGTTCGAGACTTTTTATCAGAACAAGATGCATATTCTTTACATAAACCAGCGAGAATAAGATTTCCTAGAAATAGAGTGTTCGTCACCAGACCTCTAAAACAGTTTCAAGCAGATCTTTGTGATATGCAGAGTTTGTCCAAAGAAAATGACGGTTACAATTATTTATTAACCGTTATTGACGTATTCTCCAAAAGAGCCTACGTCAGAGTTTTAAAAAGGAAAACGGCGTCCGATGTTGTAAAAGCTTTCGAGTCCGTGTTAAAGGAGAGTGAGATTCCAAAGAGGCTTCAAACTGACGATGGTAAAGAATTTTTCAACAAATCATTCAAAGCATTAATGGATAAAAACGGTATTGAACATTTTTCCACGGCTATTGAAATAAAGGCCTCGGTGGTTGAGAGGTTTAATCGTACGTTGAAATCGAGAATGTGGAGATATTTTACAGCAAACAACACTCTCCGGTATGTAAATGTGCTTCAGGATCTGGTCAAAAGTTACAACCACAGCTATCATTCGAGTATTAAAATGGCCCCAGTGGAAGTCACCGCTAGTAACGCTTTTCGGGTGTTTCAAAATTTGTACGGGACCAATTCCAAACGCTGCACAAAACTCAAGATGGCGTTTAAGCAAGGCGACCATGTCAGAATCTCCAAGGTACGTGGAGTGTTTGACAAAAAATATGAACAGAGTTTCACGGACGAAATCTTTACAGTTACAGAAGCGTTACAACGATCGCCTCCCGTATTCAAGCTGAAAGATTTAGACGGAGAGCCCGTCCGAGGTTCTTTTTACACGGAGGAGCTTCAAAAGGTAAATATGTCGAAAAACAAAATGTATCAAGTGGGTGAAATATTGGGCAAACGCACCGTTCGGGGGGTCAGACAGGTCTTAGTACGATGGAAAAATTGGCCAGAGAAATTCAACACCTGGGTGAAAGCCGATGACCTGCGTGATGTATAAAGCAAGGTGCTGCTCTCCGGAGGGTTGAGATTGCACCATGGATCGCATGGCCGAGGACCAAGGGTTTCATCTGACGCTACCATCCAATGCAAGCGTTGATGTTTTTAAGGATAATAGCATATCTAGTTTCCGGGTGGATTTAGCCGAACCTATTAATTTACAAGGTCACTGGCAAGTGGCTTTAACGGAGGTTTCATACCCTCACACATGGCATAACGTCCCCTCAGAAAATGCTTATTTTGAATGGCGGAAAGCGGATGAGGAAAAATTCCAGCGCGACACAGATTGGAAACGGATACTACACTAATTTGAATCAGCTTATCACAGAGATTGAATCCCATCTGAGAAAGATAGATTCTGATATGTATTTCAAAGTCAACCGAACGGCCAATATACTCCAATTTCAAGCTGGAGCTCAGAACCACCTACGTTTTCCCGCTCCAATTGCATACATGCTTGGAATGGAACCAGGAAAATGGGTCAAATTCGACCACTGGCACGCCCCTAACCCTAACGATTTTAGGGCTGGGTTCTACCATCTGTTTTTATACAGCGACGTTGTTGCCTCACAGATGGTGGGTGACATTCATGCACCGCTATTGCGAACCGTTCAGGTCCGAGGTTCTTTTGGGGATATTATAACTGAAATCTTCCATAAACCGTACTATATTCCTGTTGCCAAGAAACACATAGAAAATATACAAGTTGAAATTAAAACGGATCAGAACACCCCGGTGAAATTTACATACGGAAAGTGCATTGTGAAGCTGCATTTCAGACCCGCTGCCTCACATCGAGCGTTTAGATGAAAACAGAATATGCATATAAAAAACACAGGACTGCGGCTGGAATCATTCATAGCAGTGCTGTCAGTCGTATCAGCACCGCTTAAGCGCTGTAAAACGTGAGAAGGAAAATAAATAAAAATCAAGAAAACATGGTTTTCCTGAGAGAGGACCCACACCATTTCGTCTCCTATTACCAAAGCCAGGTCGGGGGCGCTTTACCAGGTTTCTATGACATTTGAACTGATGTGGTGAAATGAGATACATCTTTTGCGCAGTCCTAAGAGACATTTTTTCTCATCTCCTGATGACATCTCCCAACACCTCTCCTAATAAAGGCGTGACGACGCTCAGCAAGGGAAGAATAAACCCGCCTGTCTGATTTTTCAGAACCGACTGCTTGCGTTTTAAACCGGTTCTTTTATCAGCCAGCAGTCTGAGGATCTTTTTCTGCTTTGCCAGTTTTTTGTGTTGAAAAGGAGATATTTTCACGCTACCTTTTAGGACATTTAGAGCTATTTCACATAAGGCTTTAAGAAAGTTGGGTGAGCAGTGGGTTAGAATGTCCTTACGTTTCTGAGGCGTTGCTTGACAGAGCGCTCTGAATAGGGGAACATTTCTTCTTATGCGAGATGACATGATAAATTAATGCAATTTAGGAACATACACAGTTGGCCACTGACCTGGGAGCATTCCAGTTCTCAGTCTGAAACGATCTGGGCAAGTGGGAGTCAGATCCATGATTAAATACCCATGAGGATCTTTGGTCGCGTCTTGAAAACTCTCCATAAAGAAAGTTTTCTCTGACGGAAATATCTGACGGGCTAAGATATTCAGTTGCACTTTATCTCTGGGGTTTTTAAACAGCACCATATAATTAGCATTTAAACTGATGGTACGGCTGTATTTACCTTGATGAAAGACATTCTGACTTAACATTATAACACTCATATTTTTATGATGTCTATATTGAGTGAACATTTTCACCACTTCCGGATGGTCCGAAGCCTGGAAAATCACATCGTCTAAAATAACCAAATGATTTTGATCAGGAGGAAACAGATTTTCATCATCAAAAGAATCAGGTAGTCCTTCGATGAATTTAATCTTTTTATTCATTTTCTGCAATTCAGAATACATACTTTGAAAACAGGTGTAAATCCAAACGATATTTACAGGAACAACATCCATAACATGGTTACAATTCTGCAAAACAGTTTTAACAAAAAAAGATTTTCCACAGCCACTCGGCCCTGAAATAATGCATGAGAAAGGAGTTTTTAATCTTGGATCTGTTATGGATATTAATAATTATCAATTAAGTGAGCACACCACTCATGAAAACAAATGATGCATCGTTTGTCTTTAAGTTATTTTAATTCAAAGGCATGAGCGTTTGAATGTCTCTGTCCCCCAACGCAGTCAGGAAACAGAGCAATGAGAAAAAGAACACACTAACTTTTATACATTCTGGGTTAACAAAGAAAGTGGGAGTTATCGTCAGAGGAGTGCAGCCACTGGTACGATCCAGTTCCTATCTAACTCAACTCCTCTCTGTGTCCTTGGATGTGGAAACACAATAGTGAATCTGTGAGCATTAGAGCTTCTTTCACACGGGAAATATGCAGGTGCATCCAGACAAGATATGATCAGAGTTACATACATCAATAAAATTTTCACAACAATCCTCTCTTCTGATGCTGAAATCATCACATAATAAAGAAAAATTTCAAACATTGTGAGCCTGTAATAGTAAAAAAAGGAAATTGTGTAAAAAAAAAAAACATAAGCAAAGTGAAAGATAAAGAAAATAAAATAATAAAAAAATAGTTAGAAAGAAAATGTTAAAACATACATCTTACTGAATTTTAAAATACTAGAATGCTGAACATCAGTATCAACTCCCCATCTGGCTTAGAGTTATTACATCATTATAGCATTTTAAGTAATGTAAAATCCATCTTCATCAGTACTGTCATCATCTTTTAATTTAGAAACATCATACTTCTCCAAATTATGGTCAGTATAAACAGAAAGCATGTCTGCATCATTATTGATCTTCAGCATAGTGGCATAAGTCATTTTCATTACCGTTCTCTTAACAATTGGAATAATACAACATGAAAGAAAAATCTAAATCAAAAAGAAAATAGATAGAATTCCTCCAATCTTTTTTAACCAGGAGGTCCAACCACCAGAAACGAGCCAAGACACAGGATCCCAGGATGAACCAGTATTTTCTTCCTGCTGGATTGTCAGCAACTGTTGTAATTTATCATGGATATTGGTCATGTTGTGAGACACATCAGGAATAAAAGTGCAGCATTGTTTCCCAATTATGTGACAAACACCTCCTTTCTCAGCTAGTAGGTAATCTAGAGCCAGTCTGTTTTGCAAGGTCATTGTTCTGATAGCCTGTTGTTCCTTTGTCAGAGAGTAGAAACCTTTTTCAGTTAAAGCAGTGAGATTTTCTAACTCAACAGACAAGTCATTGATTCTATGTGCTGCATACCATAATGAGAAAATAAAATACCCAAGATCCCTTTTGCTGTTTAAGCCTTGCCTTCTGTTCCAGTAACGAGTAAATTGAATCATACATAGTAATGGCAGGTAGTAAATGAGCTAAAAAGTACACTCCAGACCAATCAGCAGGCAGATGCAAATATGATCTAATTCCACACATCCAAACCATGTTCTTAAGACATGAAAATCCATCTCTGCTGGGAAAATTTTAAGTTACCTGTACCATGCAGTTTACTTCCATCTGGCAAAGCTGTAAGATTAAGGGTTAAAACATAGCGTGCTGGAAATGAAGATCCTGGAATTGTATAAGGGTCAGATCTAACCACACATGACTTGGAGGAGTGACTTCTATGGGTCATTGCACATGAAGCAGGTATGATTACTTTACAATCTACTGTCCTTCCCTGAAAATCAGGTGCGGATTCTTGCTGCACTAAACAGATGTCTACTACCTCGAAACCTGTAAAGAGTTTCTGTTATGGCACAAGTTAAATTAGTCACATCAGAAAACTTATGTATCCTTTCGGTCTTATGGTGTAATTTTTTTACCCACTAAAAATGGTCTCCACCAACCTGTTAGATTGATGACTAGGGAAAAAGGTTGCTAGAATATAGGCAGTGTCAACAGAAACAGGTAACAACAATGGTTGGTTGTCAAGAGCATGTAGAATCAAAGATAAGCATAACAACTGTCATTTCTCATTTTCCGTGCAGTCTGATGTATAAGTTGTCACTAGATGTTATGAGCATGATCATGAAAGTCACTGAAGTGATGGGTCTCTCTTTGAGTCAGCCGATGGGTATGATTGGTGTGATTACTTAGTTTAGTCACAAATTGTTCGTGTTGTACCTTTTCTTCAGTGAGCACAGGAGTGATAAAAATGAGTGTGATGCCAATCACCAGTTCTAAAAACTTCAGTCTTCCGTACCGCTGCATGTTGATCTTGGCTGTGGAGTGGATTGTCCTTTCTTCTGGTACTCAGTACTTTTTTTTTTTTTTTTTAAACAGAAACGAAAAACTAAATAAAAATCCTGCTGCCTCTCCAGAGTGGCTCTGCGCTTCACGCTGCCCTGTTACCGGCCTGGTACAGGTGGGCGGTCGTTGGAACCCTTTGTAGGCAGAGGGTTTGGATCCAGATGCTGCTCAGGTGGTGTTCCTTTGAACGCTTTGCATTGTGTGGCATGGATCCAGGTGTTCCTTCCTTGGACCTTCATGGCAGTGTGGGTCACCAGCAGGATCTGGAACGGACCAGTCCAACGCTTGTCTCTCCAGTGGCTCCTTCTGGTGTCTCGGATCAGCACCCACTGTCCTGGCTGGAACTGGTGCAGGATTTTATCAGCCACTGGGGTTAATGCAGCTCTCACGACCTGATGGGAAAGAGAAAAAAAACGTGACAGAACCTTACAATATTCTAACACTGAATATTTAAAATGAGCAGTTATTATTGTGGATAAGTTAGTATTGGGTCCTCCTCCCCTGTGCTTGCAAAAAGGATTTCAAAGGACTTAGATTAGCTATGGATCTATTTCTTATCCGCATGTACAAGAGAACAAGGGGGAGAGCTTTTGGCCAAGATAAATATGTTTCTTCACAACATTTAGCCAGTTTGCTTTTTATGGTGAACCTTTTTTTTTCTACACCTACTCCTGATTTGGATGATAAGCACAATATGTTTTTAATTAAGGTGGAGTGGTGGCCTAATGGTTACAACAGTGAGCTTGCACTCAGAGAAGGATGCAAGTACCCGGTTTGATCCCCAGTGCCTGCACTCTAGGTCCCTGAGCAAGGCCCTTAACCCCTGATTGTTCCCCAAGCACCGCACAGTGGCAGCCCACTGCTCCCCAAGGGGATGGGTTAAGATGCAGAAGTGAATTTATCCACTGTGAGATCAATAATGTTCAATTATTATCATTATTATTATTATTATTATTATTATTATTATTATTATTATTATTGTTAATTAGAAACTCAGAAGTTTGCTGATTTCCTGCAGAGATTTGTTTACTAAATATGTCCCATTATCACTGGAAATTAAGTCCTGGACCCCCCAGCATGGAAAAGATCTCCATTAATAAGGCTTTAGCGACGGCACTGCTGTCTGCGTGTTTCATTGCAAAAGCTTCAACATACATGGAAAACATGTCCACGACCACTAGACAATATTTATTTCATTCAACAGGTGTCAGCTTAATCAAATCCATTATCAGA
The DNA here is from genome assembly GCF_011125445.2 of Fundulus heteroclitus. Lineage (NCBI taxonomy): Eukaryota > Metazoa > Chordata > Actinopteri > Cyprinodontiformes > Fundulidae > Fundulus > Fundulus heteroclitus. The sequence goes on from NC_046367.1 coordinate 2,375,288, forward strand.
TGTGGGAATGGAAATTGTAGAGGCGTATGTGCAGTTTGTGGCTGTGCAGGAACCCTAGACGGGTTGTAAGAAGCACAGATCAAATACTTTTTGCAGTAATTTTTTCAGCTACCACTGAAAACCCATTTGTGTACCAATATTTTTTAACCATATCCAGCATCACCTCTCTGGACGCATGATCCAATTCATGTGTCCATACCACAGTTTTTCCTTCCACCAACTTACAAGCCTCACTTAAGGCGATGAGTTGAGCTGTTTGAGCAGAATAGGAGTGCTGTAAAGGACCTGAGCGTAAAACACCTGAGTCAGAACACAGCAAACCCATCTCAGTTTAAACCTGGAGCAGAACGGGAGGAGGAGCCTTCAACATATAATACGAGGTCGGTGTTAGACAAAGGGGTGTCTTGTAAGTCAGGACGAGGGGTACAAACGACATTTAAGACAGCTGCGCAGTCATGACTTTACTCATCCTCCTCTGTAGGCAGAAGTGTGGCTGGGTTTAAAATACTGCATCGTTTTACAGTGATGTTAGGCATGTCCAATAAAATTTAGGAAAGTTTAAGCCACCTTGCTGCTGATAAATAAGAAGTCTTTTGTTCCAGGAGGATGATAGAAACAGAATGTGGAACAAAAACTGTCAGAGAGTTGTAGCCAACAATGTCACTAGACGCTAACACTGCTTTCTTAGCAATAGCAATAGCGCGCAAACAAACAGGTAAACCAGCTGCAAACAGCGTGAAGTTTACTGGAATAATAGGCCACAGGTCGCAATTTGTCATCATGAGATTGCAACAAAACAGATGACATGAAATCAGATTTTTTATCCATCATTTAAATAAATGGTTTGTCAGAGTTTGGCAAAGCCAGCACCGGTGCAGAGGACAAGGTTGCTTTCAAAGAGAGAAAGCCTGTTCTGCCGCAGACGTCCATGTGATTCTACCAGCAGCTGCCAGTCCCCGTCCGTGTATTAAAGCAGCCAACGGAGATTCAAGCTTGGAGTAGTTTGGAATGTGAGCTCTGCAGTGATCTGTCATACCCAGAAATGAAATAATTTGTTTCTTTGTGATTTGTTTTAGGATTTTTAGAGCCACTTTGATCTTCCTCCTGCACAAACTGCATTTAGATTTTGAGACTTTATGGCCTTTTTTAAAGAGATGTTAAAGCTATTTCAACATGTCTGTCCTGCATTGATTAGCTGATTCGATACAGATTAACAAATCAACAATGTATTAAATGAGAAAGTTTCCACAAGTCAAAGTCAAGTCCGTCAGACACAAGGGAAATACTATGTAAGTCATCTGAATCATTATGTCACTGTCAGGTGTCACAGCATTTACTGCTGAGACAAAATGTTAAGGCACAGGAGCAGCTGGAAGCTTCCATTCGTATGCATACAAAGATTTATCTAGGGCCCAAAGTACTGCAGTAAAGTCAGAGTCCTGAGTGTGAACCGTCAGTCCGTCAGAGGTTAAAATGATAATGTCCAATCTACACATCAAAGCTCTATCCATAAGATTTAAAGGACACAGACGAGACACCAAAAAAAAAGAAAAAAAATTGCTTCAGCTTCACTCCCTGCGGAGTGAAACACCTTAAAAGAAACAGAAAAACTTTTCCTAACTGAAGCTGAGACAGAATAAACATAACAGCCACTGAGCTTGGGCTGTTCCTTCATACATTTAGCAGATAAGAGTGAGTTGCACCAGAGTCAACAACAAAATAAATTTCTTCACCTATTACTAGCGTAGAAAACGCTTTTTTTTTTTTTTTTTAAAGGAAGGGGTCTCTGTGTGGAGATGCGTGCCTGTTGTAACAGCTGTGGCACAATCTAAGTGTGTGATGGCCTCTGTGAGCAAACTATGTGGATCAGTAGAATCAGGTACCATTTCAGCATTCAAACACAGGTGTAGCGGTGTGTGTGTGTGAAGCCTCACGCCCCTTGGCAGGTCCCTTCTCAACGAGGTTGGCCTCCGGATCCAGGGTCCGATCCCCCACCTGTCAGTTACCGGCACCAGGCTGCTGCGGTCCCTGCAGGCAGTCGTTCTTCCAATGTTCCAATTGTCCACAGTTGCGACATGCATCAGAACGGGACCACTGTCCACAACTACAGCCTCTGCCCTTGTGTGCATGGCCACATCCACGATGGTTAAATCTTCCTCGTTGAGATCCATCAGAAAACAGGATTAGGGCAACCTTGTGCAGATCAGTGTCTCTTCTTTTTCTTTCCTCCACTGATGACATTACTGCTGAGCAGAGCTCGTTTCTTTGAATCAGCCAGATGCAAAACTTGACTCCAGTCTCCAGACAAAGTTCACTTTCTGCAGCCACCTTTCTCCTTCCTCTCTGGGATTAGAGAGGAGGGCAGCGCTGGCCTGGATGTCAGCTGCAGTCCTTGGTCTAAACATGGGGTTCATTCGCTCCCGTCACCTCCAGCATAGGGAATTGATGAATCTGTCCTTGGTTTACTCGCTGTTTCCCATTTCTCTGGCATGTGAAAAACAGAGAGGTGCGAATAAAGTCCAGTTCTGGCTTTGAGATGACTATTGTGTCTGCTCTGCCTTGGGAGTGAATGGGTCTGATGAGGGAGGGATCCTCCCGTAGTTTTCCACCCGCTGCTCCGTCAGAGCCGCCTTGCTTGCTGAGCTCGCCTCGCTCCCCAGCCTTGCCTCGGTCCGCATACTGTTGAACAGGTTGATGTCTTCTCGGAGGGGGACAGGAGTCCAGATCCGGGTCAGCCACCTGGAGGGCCTGCAGCTCCACCTGCAATGGAGCATATGGAAAGGAGGGTGAAGCACCACATGTCTATATGTAATTTTAAACAAGGGGTCATCAGCAGCACAACCAGTATTGTCATGTCTGTTACCATGTCACCAGAAAAATATTTTCCCCTGCCCTCTGTTTCAGTTCAGAATTTAGTTTTAGCATTCATTGCAGCACTTTATTCATTTTTCCCGCAGATCTAGATCCCTGTTTTTTTATATATATATAGATATATATTATTTTTACTTTTTACCTAGTCTCTCTCCATCAACTGTTTAACCTTATTTGACTGATTTATAACTTATAAACTTATAAACTGACCTATAAACCTATTATACTTATAAACTTATAATAACTTATTATAACTTATCTTACCAAATTAAAGCACATTCAACACAATCATCTCCACTTTTCCCCCATAATTTTATGTACTGGAGAGTCTGGAGGAGGGGGAGACACCCCCGAGGCCTTTGAGGTTCCGGAACCCATTTTTTACCACAGGCGGCACGTCTGCCCGTCCTGGCTTTCTCCTTTATGAGGTGTAGAAATGCTAAGACCACCCGCAAAACCCTTTGTCTTGCTTGGTCCTATTGTTACCAATAGACCGGGTCCTATTGTTGCCAATAGACCAGCCCTGTTCTCCAGACAGGGTCAGGCCCTCGCGCTGATGTTCCCACTCCACCAACTCTGCAAAATTAAACAAGTATTAGGAGATGATGGTTAATGTACAATAAAATGGTTTAGAGTAGTGTCTCACTCAGAAATCATAACAGAATTTTCTTTGTTTCGGATCCGATCAGCCAGGAGCTGCTGGCAGGTTCCAGGACTCCCCTTTTTTTCAATGTAGGTGGACTGAAGATAGGTCTTCAGGCTGGCCAAGCATCCTTATCCCTCACCATGCAGTCCTCCTGGCATGTTGGATCCTGCCGACAACGCCAAATTGTTATGGATATTAATAATTATCAATTAAGTGAGCACACCACTCATGAAAACAAATGATGCATCGTTTGTCTTTAAGTTATTTTAATTCAAAGGCATGAGCGTTTGAATGTCTCTGTCCCCCAACACAGTCAGGAAACAGAGCAATGAGAAAAAGAACACACTAACTTTTATACATTCTGGGTTAACAAAGAAAGTGGGAGTTATCGTCAGAGGAGTGCAGCCACTGGTACGATCCAGTTCCTATCTAACTCAACTCCTCTCTGTGTCCTTGGATGTGGAAACACAATAGTGAATCTGTGAGCATTAGAGCTTCTTTCACACGGGAAATATGCAGGTGCATCCAGACAAGATATGATCAGAGTTACATACATCAATAAAATTTTCACAACAGATCGAATTCACCTCCTGTGTTTCATGGGAGAGAGACATTTTTTTCACCCTCAGTTAACCTTTTAATAGCCAAAAGGAAGGGTTGTCCCATCAGGAAAAAGCCTTCTTTTATCATACACCATGCGCACCTTTTTCTGAAATGCTGCATTTTGAAGCTGGAAGCTCCTTTTATTCCTTCTGATGGTGTGCTGGGGAGCCTGTAAAACATCCCCTGTAGAACCTTGCAGATAACCTTCTACCAGGTCTTTCACGCTGTCAAAATTCACCCTCTCACTGCACTGATGAGTCTGAGTGATGCCTTTAAACTTCATCACCACTTGTTTTCGGTGTCTCGTCTGGTAAGCGTAGCTCTTTGGGCCTGCGGAAACATACTCTTGTATAAAATCACCTGATAATTCATCAGTCAAGTCACCAAGAAGGTTACCGAGATTGAGGGAAGTCTGACCCGGTTTAACCACATAGATCAGACTGTCCGTGTCAATGTACAGAACGCGGTCCTGAAGTTGCTCAAGACAGGTGTACAATTTCAGACGAGCATGAGCAGTTGTAAAGGCAGCAATGAAGACGTTATTCACCTTGTTGGGTGGAGAAATACAACGCTTGCTGTATTTCCACTGAACCATGCACATTTCATCTTACAGGAAGTGAAAGTAGCTGACTGCGTATTTACCTGAAAAAAGGAAGTTAAAAAAACTCTTCGGGCTCGCTCACAATGCTTGTCTGAGCTAAATCATTTCTCTGTGCAAATTTGCCCCAAAAACTGTTCAGACACAATTTAGCAACTTGTCTTTTAGCCGGATTCACCTCAATCTTCCGTACATCTAGCTGGATGCCTTGCTCACGTTTGTAGTCTGCCGCATATTTCAAACGACTTTCCTCGTCCGTAGCTTCAGCCGGAAAACCTGAAGCCTCCTGCTTACCCTTGAGAAAAGTGTGGATATACGGTTTAAAGATTGAACTGCTCTGTTTTTTAAAATGCCAAACCTCAGTGATTTTAGCAAGCCTATATCCCAGCTCAAGAGCCTTGTTAAATTCCACACTTACCCATACACCTGTTAGCGCTCTCTCTTGGTCAGAGGGGGTACAAGGGCCCGTCTGGTAGTTCAACTCAGCGCAAGCCCGGCACAGTGTGAACACCAGTTTACCGGTAGAGGTCCTGTACGGCAAAACGGGAAAAAACAGACCACGAGGCGGTTACACGGTCGCTCTGATAAGTCCAAAGTAGCTACGGGGATCGTCGAAATCTTTGCATATGATTTCGGGATGGCCTAGTGGATAGCTGCAGCTAGCATTCACAAAAGGATACAGAGACGTGAAGTTTACATAATGCACCGATTCTTCGACCCCTGCAGTGTACCTCAGCCTGAGGGCACTGGTTCTCCCCCCAAACAGAGCGTCCCGCGGGCAAAGAGGTGCCGGGGCGTTGAAACAGTCCAGAAACCTTTTGAGACCAGAGTGTGACGCCTTCATTAAATCCCAGCTATGCTCCCACATAACCTCCAGGCGCACCCCGTAAACCGACTGCAATACCCTGGCTCTCGCGATGGTAGCTGCATGGAACCTTTCATAGCAGACTCCTCTGAGCGGGCACGTCTGGTCGGCCGGAAAGCATGCAGGACAACCATGGTAAAAGCAGCCATTGAACTCAAATACAGTTCGGACGCCTTGGACCTCCGCGTATCCTTCCACATAATAAGGCCCCAGTTTCATTTCACCTCTATTAAGAGCATGTTGAATGAAAATGCCCCGTTCAGCAGCTACCCACTCCAGCCATTGAATGGAGGCGTCAGAAAAAGTCTTGCACTGACGCCGATAATCCACCGGGGAAGGTATGGCTAGTATGTTAGGCGGAAGGAAATTTGCTGTGAAAACATTCATACAGGCTGCTGCTATCGTGATGCTTTTAAAAGGATCGACATTTGTCTCTTTAAAGAACTCTTCTCTGAATTTCACACAAGCCCTGAAGAGAATTTCCACATCATTCTGACAATAATAAAGAGCTTCTTTTTGAAAGTCAAAGGGATGCTTACAGGCCTCGTTGTACCAAATGGAAAAACGCTCCTGCTCAGCAGGGCTCATATGCTCCACAGTGTAGAAGCTGGGTGGAGGAAGCGGGCCGATGTAGTTCAATGTCTTCTCAGAGGAGAACAAGTGAGGGAAAAACCCCTAACTTAAACCTAACGCTTTTGGCATTTGACTGAGTTTCATTGTAAGGAACGAGAGACTGTCAATGAATTTGAGACTGTAATCAGGCTCAGTAAAACAAAGGATTTTACTCCCCTGTGTGATCAAGAACGGTTTGATGCCTAGCTTAACCATCTCACTTAGAATCAAGTATGAGTCAAACCCGCGACTGTTGTGGGCTAGAAAAGAATGACCTCTGAAACGAGGTTTTCTAAAGTGAAGCAGAAAATCCCTGACGCAGTTCAAACCATAAGAACACCAAACATCCCCAGCCAAAGTTTTTGTGCTTACAAGATACGGGATGTGCTTTCCAGTTTGATCTGTAAAAGTTTCAAAATCATAAAAAACTAGCTTATCGCAGAGTTGCGCATCAGTCAGGGTCGGTTGAATATAGCACAGATGATCGTTTAACGTGACATCTGCACCGTGAGGCACTTTCTGACGACAGACCGTGCACTTTGTTGAACAATCGTGGGGCTTGCTCTGTCCACCTGCGGCTACAAAATAAAGCTGTTTACACACAGGGCAGAACTTTGTCGTGTCACAGTTACTTACGAGCTTCCCAAGTTTCGGTCTCAGTGTGGGTTCTCTGTGTTTAGCTAAGCAGATGGAATTACGACAGATTCGTTTACAATCTATGCACTGCACAGGGCTGTATTGCTGGAGAGTACAATTTGAGTCGAGGCATACCGAGCAGTGACCCTTACAGCTATGCGTGCCAATGTTGTCGTAACCGCTAAAGCAGTAGCCACAAATGTGCCTCGAGCCTGTGAAACCTGTGAGACTCTTTATTCCATAATAATGACTTTTGAACAAAAGCAGGAAAAGGGGGTTTGAACAATCTAAAAAGCCTGTCTGAAATTTACGAAGCACTGCCTCCTTGTCGTCTTTAAAGAAAACAACAATTTTCCTTTTGACTATCTCTTCAAATTTATGCACATCGCTGAAAGTCACAGGAGTTTGCTCAGTGAGGCCGGCTGTCCGTTGCCACAGTGAGGCTTGATGCATGGCTTGGGCGTCTGTAAAAGCAGGGTTACAAAGATGTTCTAGACTGGCAGCAAAGCAGAGCTGATTAGAAGCATTTTCAACAATATAGAGGTGACGTCGTTTTTTATGAATCAGCTCACAGTCCAACGTGTTTGTCGCCTTACGTTTCGCACCACCGTGAGGGTTTCGTACAATCTGAAGTACTATTTCCAAGTTTTCAGGTCCTGGCAATTCTTCATTAGACTGTGTTAACTCATCTAAAAATTCCAGAAATGCAGGCAGAACTGAATCACCGTCATCATTTACCTGAACCACTGTATGGCGGGAAAACCCTTCCCCGCTTAATTCAAGTTGTATAACATCATTGCGTGATGCTGAATGTGTAACAGAGTCCGCCAGCTCTGTGAGAAGATGATAAACCTGTGTGTAAAATTCGGCGAAGTTAGGAATTTCACCGGGTCGTGAAGCTGTCACGCTGAAAGGACGTCTTATTTCTGTTACATTAAATCGCTCACGTTCAATGCAAGGGTTAACAGCCGGCTGAGACTGACTCGTGCTTGGCTGATCCTCCGGGTTGGACGTGGGAACGACAGGTGCGCTCGAGCATGGCTGTTGAGGGGAACTGGATGAGGGATTCTGCAAAACAGTATGCGAAGAACCAGACCGATCATGTTCACCTCTTTCGACTACACTTTGATTTAAATGACCCTCTTGCTGCTGCTGCGGGAACTGACGGCTTGTAGGATTGGAGGTAAATGTTTGAGAGACAGAAACATTTAATTGATGGATAGCTTGTTCTAGTGATGATAAACGCTCATAATTCGAACCCGAGTGCGTATGACCCTGCTGTCTATCTGGTGAATTACCCCGGTTTAAATCAGCAACCCCCACCCCATGCTGAACGGGTATATTCTGAAGGTCGTTGACCATTTGTGTGATTTCATTTAAAACATTTGTAACTCGTTGAAATTCTAGCGAGTCATTTAAAGACGTGATTGATTGAGAGAAAGAATCATTTAGCTCGCCAACGGTTTGTTCTAACCATAGAAACCGCTCAAAATCCCAATCTGGATCAGTCTGCCCCTGAAGTCTGACAGGAGATCCTGGGGTAAGATTTACAGATTCGGTTGCATGCTGAACAGGGAGATTCCGGAGTTCATTTACAGCCTCAACAATTCCATCCAGAGCATCTCTGATTTGTTGACTTTCCATTTTTATTTTATTTTTTTAACAGAAGTCACAACTTAGCTGGTTAACGCTACTGGCATCGACGGGTCAACCAGCTCAATCATCAGAGTCTCGCAGTAATTCAGAAGCGCAGCAGCTTTCCGGCGGTAGAGGGTAGCTTGACGTCCCGTAGAAACTGGCATATGCTTTACTGTCCATGCAGCGGCTGTAATAAAAGAAAGAAAAAATATATAATTAGATTTATCGTACATAATGAGTATTGAATAAAAAAGTATTTAGTATATTACAAACAAATTCTTTGAAAGCATTGAACTTGATTAACCGGTTGAAGTTTTGCTGAACTCTCAGGACTGACGAACACAGGCTTCTGAGACTACGCCTCTTCTTGTGTTTTCCTGCGTCACGGCGGATGACTGATGCTACTACAAATTAAAATAAGCAGACGGTGACAGAGTTTTAAAACGGGGTAATACACGAAAAGAAAAAGATGACAGAAAAGAATAAATAAAAATAGGCTAAGGGCTACACTGGGGTTTAGAACTGCAACCCTACCATTTCACTGCCAATGTGTTACCAACAGCACTACAAACTCATTGTCAACTCACCAGGGTGCTGAGCAGATGAGGCAGGACGAGACCGATCATGTGCTGCTGCTGCTTCTGCTTCTGCTGCTGCTTCTGCTTCTGCTGCTGCTGCTGCTAGCTCGGTGTCAATATTCTCGTGTACAGACTGAATTGTTAATGTAGAAATAGTAAGCAGGGAGAGACAGCCTTTTTAAACAAGGTAAGAAATGATAAATAAATAAATAATAATAACATATAGCATAGAACACTTGCTGGCTTACCGTCCGTCTGGCCAAATGTATCGGGATGAGGCTGTATTCCTGCCGTAAAGAGTGCTTGAGCAACAATGTCACGGTGGGTTGTTACTGTGGGTAAATGAATAAATACACTAAATGAGCCGGACTAATTCAGAAAATGTACCATCAGAGTTAGTTTGAGACTTATAATAGTTAACTTACGTGCTGCAGGAAGCGTTGTCCCCTGATTAACGTTTCGAGGGAGGCCGTGTGACGTGGTGAGGCGGGGAGCTTCCTCTGGGAAGCGAACGTGTTGCTCTGATGTCTCTGGAGAACTTATTACAACAACTGACCCGTTATGTTCTTCAGTCCTCTGCCGCTTCAGTGTTGATGTGTTCTGAGCAGCTATTTCTGCTGGGAGCCTCCTTTTAGCTAAACTCAATCTTCCTTTCCGTATGTGGTCTGCTCGGTCCAGGCTGTATCACCGCTAGCTCTTTGTGAAACACACTCGGCTTGACTGGCTTCGAACACAATCTTGCTTCACTGGGCGTTTGCGTTCTGCTCGGTCCAGGCTGTATCACCGCTAGCTCTCCGTGGAACACACTCGGGTTGATTGGCTTCGGACACAATCTTTCAGCGCGGGACGTTTGCGTTCTGGTCGGTCCAGGCTGTATCACCGCTAGCTCTTTGCGGAAGTCATTCTGATTTGGCTGGTTCGGACAACCGTAATGCTCGTCAATTAACCCTTTCTCGGTAAGATCTGGAATACAGAAAAATAACAATGGTTGAAACATAGTATTAGTATTTTAAAGACTGTGATTTTAATAAAAATATACTTTAATACAAGGCTGAATCATATCTTACCAATATCCGTTAGTGTAAAATTTAGGTCTTCTAGTTCAGCCGACGTTGGCGCTGAAACAAATAAATAAAATATATTGTAATAACAGCAACGGAAGATATATACTTCTGCAAGCAGGCCACAATGACTGAAACTGCTATTGAAAGCCTTACCTCAGAATTCAGACTAAAACACTTTAACAGCAGAGGCCTGCAGATGCCAGCACCAAACACAGTAATAAAAACAGTCCGCAACTTGGATTTAGGTCCACAAAGTGACTTAAACAGACAACCATAGCCCCTACAGCAGAAATAAAACAGTTAAAATACCTTATAAGGCGACTACAGCTGACAGATATCTGTAAACCATGTGTTGCATGCTAGCTACATTTAGCTTCACCACCAGATGTATGCTAAAACACTTAAAAATACTTCACTGGGTAACTTGAATAGACAACCATAGCCCCCCATCCAGCTGAAATAAAACACCGTTAAAAATACCTTATAAAGCAGCTAAAGATAAAATTAAAGTTAAAACCCTTAAAACAGCAGAGGCCTGTAGTTACCCGCTTCAAACACACAAAGCCCAGCTAGCAAACAATGAAGCAAATACAATACAAGCAGGTAACTTGAACAATAAAAGTGCTAGCCCTTGTGCTAAACAAGCCTTTCACCCCTGAATTCATGCTAACCCCCTAAAACACGTGAGAGACAAGGAGTTGCCCGCTTCAAACACACAAAGCCCTGCTAGCACACAATGAAACACATAGCAATAAAAACAGGTAACTTGAACAATAAAAGTGCTAGCCCTTGTGCTAAACACAGCTTTTTACCTCTGAATTTGTGCTAAAACCCTTAAAACAGCAGAGGCCTGTAGTTACCCGCTTCAAACACACAAAGCCCTGCCAGCCAGCCAGCAGAGAATAAAACTCCGTTAAAAATACCTTATAAAGCGGCTAAAGATAAAATTAAAGCAGTAACTTACCTGTGAAAATCTCGTTGAACTCCTGGGTCAGTGTCAATGCCGCATTATGGACCTGGGCTGCTGCAACAGATGAAGAACGACCTCCGGACATGATGCACGTTTAAGCCGCCTGTGTCTCTGAAAGGGGTGTTCACTGGACGCCTTATAGCAAAGGTTTGAATTGAGGGCGGGATTCACGCAGGTACCCCCAGGTAGCCGAAACAATAGCCACATCGTCCGATCGTTAAACCCCGCCAGAGACATGTTTACTAGGCCTGGATGTCGCGACAGCTGTACACTAGCATAATCGACCATCTCCTTAGCATTGTTTACAGATTGTTTCGTCACGACGCCGCCTAGTCTCACCGCCCGTATAGGTGTTTGAAATAGCACCTTGCACGGCGCAGGGCGGAAAAACATCCTTTGAATTCTACAGACGGCAGGATGTGTCCCGCTGGGTTTAAAAATTGTCTGAATAAGGCGCTTCCTGGGCAATGTTGATTGGAAAAGGCGCAATCCTTTCACGTCACGGTCCCCGCCCGTCTCGCCACCCGAAATTGTTACAACACTTACTCTCTGTGGGGCGGAAAACCATCCTTTGAATTCTACAGACAGGAAGGATCATGCTGGGTTTAAACTGACCATGCCGTCTCGAAAGTCTGACCGAATAAACTTTGATCTGATGTGGATTGCAAAAGATGCAGCGGTGTCTGGAACTAGCGGTGCGGGCTAGCGGAGCAAACCTCCTCCCCTAACAGACCAGCTGAACCGCTCACATTCAATTCAGTGTCCCGAGGAGAGCTGTCGGATTTCTCTGCTTTTTAGATGTGCCGCGTAGAAAGCGGAACATACAGCGACAGTGGAAGGCGGGACATCCGGTTAAGGAAGGCGGGACTTCCGCCGGAAGTTGAAGGCGGGACTTCCGGCTGTCACTTTTTGAAAGGTGTGGAAATATGGGCGTGGTTTGAGTTTGATTGAAGGATGTACCATATTTTTTTTTACATCCAGCTGCATGTAAAACTTTATCTCACAATTGTTACATATTTTATTTCTTCCAATTAATTCTTTTTGGCTGTCATGTGCATACCAACTAAGCATAATGTATTTCATTTACTTTTATTTAATATATTCAACAATGTAATCATTTTCAAACACCTTTCATTAATGTTTTGTCCCACAAGGTAGTGTGGATTAGAAGAGTTTCCTTTACATACAGTATTTAGTGTATATATAGATATAAAAAGCATGTACATGCACACGTGTGTGTATAAAAATATTGTCACTCATAACAAATAAGGGCTAATAATAATAAAATCTTTATTTATATAGAACCTTTAGAACAGCATTTATTAGGGCTAAACGATTTTGGAAAATAATCTTATTGTGATTGTTTTTATCTTAATATTGTGATTTAATGCGATTTTTTTCCAGTTTAATTTATCATGTCTTTTTAAACACATACAAACAACAAATCAATTTGTTTCCTCGCCGTGCGGATTAGTTGCTAAAAGACCCACAGCATCTAAATTCGGAGCAGAAATTATTGCGTTCTGCCTATGATATATTTCAACCAAAATTGCAATCTTGACTTTTCTCTGCATTAACCACCAGCAACAAAAATGGCCTCTAAATAAAGATGTTTGTAAACAAGGACTATTTAAAACAAGAACTTTTAATGTTTCTATTAATCAGAATATATTTCAAGAGAAAAGCTGTTAATTGATTTAGACATTGATCCTTGTTGAGCATAAAGTACAACCAACAAGCAAGTCTACGTATTAAACTAATTGACCAGAACTTAATGCTATATATGATTATATAAACTCTAAAACAAGTAATATAGTTAGATTATCTCACTGCTGCAACTGTCTTCCCTTCCATGTGGAGCAAACCCACTTTAAACATTTTACCGACACCTAATGGACATGTCTAATACCCTAATTGTTACATAGCCAAAAATTGCAGACCTCTGCGATTTGGAAATTGCGTTTTTTTAAATTGTGATTATATTGAAAATGCGATTAATTGTGCAGCCCTAGCATTTATTATAATTACAAGTCTGCACAGGATGGGATCACAGCTGTCAGATTGTCATTCACAGATCAATCAGTCAGCATTACAGCTGGACAAACTGTAGTGTTTATTGGGATCCAGAAAAACAAGCATAAAATAATCACGATCTATAACATGCAAAATAAACACGACATTATATCTGCCGCTGTTTCCTCCCACGATTCTTCACATCAGGCTCTGTAAATGTCTGTGGTACCTTAATGAGATTTAATGTGATTCTAATCTCTTTTTTTCTCTTTTCTGCCAGATATTTCATTTTCCCTTGAAGGACCTGATGGGCGATAATACCGATCATGGCATGGCACCTGGAATGAATGAAATCATGTCAGCCCTTCATGGTTGGTGTTCAGATTGGAATTAGAGAGGCTGACATGTCAAACACACTATATTTACTAAACAATGATTCAGGGTGTTTCCACATTATTGTCATGTACTGAACTTAAGCACCATTACGTTGACTAACTAACAAACCACATTTTTCCCCCTTATTGTTACATTCACCTAGACCTGCCAGAAATGATTAAATTCATGAGGGAGTGTGTGGAGTGTGTCCGGGGACCCCTTCATCTGCAATGTCATCTAATCCTGTGGACAGTGCAATTGAAAAGGTATGTTATAATTGAGGGATGAATGTATGTATTTATTACTTGATAGTTCATTCACAAAGTATTCTATATTTGCATTATGGACCTTTTGTCTTTGGTAGCATCATCCTGTGTTGGTGATTAGGTCAGCAATATAGTGATGGGATTTAACAGGTCACATGTTAAATCCCAACAGCTAGTCTTCCTGGACCCCAGGAAGACTAGCTGTTTGCCATGGCAACAGCTAATGGGGATCCTTAATAAAAATTACAAATTACAAAATTACAATCAGCCATATGAATTATATTGCTGTCAGTGGGAACCTCAACACCACTGATCATAGCACTCCCTAGTGGTTTATAGCTGTGTTGTAGTACTCAAGTCCGAGACTCAAACTCGAGTCAGAGTCATTAGCTAAATTTAGAGACTCGTGACTTGACTTGGACTTGAGCACTGATGACTCGAACTTGGACTCGGACTCCTACATTCAGATCATTCTGACTCGGAAATTGAGAAAAAGACTCGACTTTTTTTTATATCATTAGGCTATAATTTTAATATGTCATTAGAATATTATTTGGTGTATGATTTTAATATCTAAATGGCGTACTACGCACGTTACGTCACCATCTCATGAGCAACGCCCCTTGCTGCTAAAGTAGGGCTAACAGTGTGAGAGCGCACGTAGCAACCAACCATTAAACGTGCAACAAATACAACGATATGACCGACTCTTCCGCTGTTAAACTTTCACAAGAGGATGTCCAGGCGCCCAGTTTACTGGTAGAACTGTTCTGCTCAAACGATGGCTTGAGTGTTGAGGTCTTAGACTGGAAAACGGGCCGAGTTGATAGAACGGTAAGTCGATGTTTTTCTCCTGCCCGGCGTTCATGGCGTCATCGGCCGTTTTTTTCTGTTTGTAGTCACCGTCCAGGAATCGGTATAAATTGTCCGGCCCGCCGAACAATTTAGTCCGGTCCGGTGGCCAAATGCATTATCATTATCCAATGGCTGTATCTCCTCGCTGCATCGACCGATCTGCACCAGATTTTTTGTGAGTCATGAGCCGGAGCCGCGGCGGTGCGCCAACCCCGCCGGCCGGCCGGCCGGCACCGCGGAGGTGGCCCATAGGCCGGAGCGCGCTTGGCTGCGAGGGCCGATCGACGCCGCTTGCGGCTGTAACATCCTTCATATGCGGCCTATCAGCATACCTCGAGTCGCTGATGCACGTTCTATAACAACAATGTTTAAAAACCATGGTTAGGAGACGTCTTAGACTTGGTAAAAGCAGTCGTTTTACCGAGTAAAACCAAGGGTAACTACAGTGAAAGAGTGGAGGAAAATGCATATTTGCCCTGTACGTGATATGACGTCACGTTCTAAAAATAGCTTGCTGGCGGAACGCCATTATTAGTGCAATGGAATGTTACTGCTTCATGTCATACATCACACGTCACGGCATGTTCCTACAACGAACTTGGATCAATAGTGACTCGACTCGGACTTGACTCGGATGAGTAGTGGACTTGACTCGGACTCGACTCAGATTTTTTTTTTATGACTTGGACTTGACTCGGACTTGAACACTGGAGACTCAAACCTGGACTCGGACTCGAGGCATAGTGACTTGACTACAACACTGGTTTATAGGGCTCTAGACTAACTTTTTTTACTAAGAGCACAGTGGCCGCTAACTTAAAATTTTAGGAGCGCACACTTTATATTGACTTGTAAAGTAAATATTCACATTTCCTCTCAATGGCACTGTATTAATGATAAATACTTTGACAATAAATGCAGAAACTACAATGTTTAAAATTCATATTTACATTATGTTTCAGACTGCAGAAGTTTGTTTGCAACAAAAAAGTACTAGTACTGTGTCCAAAGTAAAGATTGAATTCAGCACATTGTTGGTCATTCCTTATAGGTAGGTAGAGATAATCTGTCTAATTTTTCCTCTCTTTCTCTCCCATATGCAGCACCACTTGGCAGGCAACACAGTGACAGTTTCAAAGAGGGCCTTCATGCGGCTGAATAGATCTCGCATGAGCATTTTTGCCCTGGAGCTGGCTGTCCTGGTATTCACAAAAGAGGGCCTTGCACAGTCCACCCTAACTGGAAAGTCTGGGAGGGGGGACCGCCAAAAACACAGCTTGTTGTTGCCAAAGTGCAGGCTATTACAAGGTCAGCTTTTTATCACTTGAGGAACATTTCCAGGATTAAAGGACTAATGTCTCAGCAGGATCTGAAAAAAATAATCCATGCGTTTATGTTTAGTAGAATTGATTACTGCAACGGTGTTTTCACAGGTCTGCCTAAAAAGTGGATCAGACAGCTGCAGCTGATCCAGAACGCTGCTGCCCGCATCCTCACTAAGACTAAGAAGGTAGAGCACATCACCCCAGTTCTAAAGTCATTACACTGGCTCCTTTTATCTCAGAGAATAGACTTTAAAATACTTCTGTTAGTCTATAAATCCCTAAATGGCTTAGCACCTAAATACATCACAGACTTGTTATCAGCGTATAAACCCTCCAGACCACTCAGGTCTTCTGGCTCCAGCCTTCTCTGCATACCTAGAACACGAACCAAACACGGAGAAGCAGCATTTAGTTTCAATGCTCCACTTATCTGGAACAAACTTCCAGAAAACTGTAATAGTGCTGAAAGCCTGAGTTCCTTAAAATCAAGATTAAAAATACATTTGTTTAAAATTGCCTTTGAATGTTCAAGTTAAACTGTTTTACTGTTTTCAAATGTTCTTTTTTTGTTTCTACATTCTATCCCTACTTGCTTTTATTCCTATATTTTAATCATGTAAAGCACTTTGCATTGTCTCTGTACTAAATTGTGCTATATAAATAAATTTGCCTTGCCTTGCCTATTACAGGTATGTAATTGTCTTGAGTTACATGCAGTCTATTTAAAAGCTTCTGTGATTTCTATCCACCTTTTTTTCCAAACGCAGAAGTAACTATGGGTCCAACTTCCGTTTTTTTTTTGCGGCACTTCCGTTTCAGTGCTTCCCTCAGCCAAATAACATTAGTTTGACTGAAATGATAAACTTTCACGGCAATATTGTCAAAAATTGCAGAGCGATCGAAGTGGCAGGTCAGTGCCACAGCATCAAACTATTCATGACTGAGAGGATGACTTGAAGAAGTGGCCTCATATAACAAACGAGGACATGTTAACCTGTTTGTGTCGTCACTTGATGCGGATGGGTCTGCAGTGCGACTTTACTGCGGTGAACCTCCACACTGGAAAAGTTAGCAC
The DNA here is from genome assembly GCF_011125445.2 of Fundulus heteroclitus. Classification (NCBI taxonomy): domain Eukaryota; kingdom Metazoa; phylum Chordata; class Actinopteri; order Cyprinodontiformes; family Fundulidae; genus Fundulus; species Fundulus heteroclitus. The sequence goes on from NC_046367.1 coordinate 2,392,278, forward strand.
GGTGGTAATAAATATAAACACGGATGACCTGGTATCCGTGAAGGCTGATGTCCGTTAAAGCCAAAGCAAGTCCGACGTTCCCTCTGCTGGATCCTGACTACATCAACTGGCTCTACCGAGACGACCGGAGCGCTCTGATGCTGCAGTTCCAGGGGAAGCCTTCAGTCAGGCAGCGGCGACTTATGGAAGGTAGGCTAATGAATGATTAGCCTACCTTCTGCTAAAGATACACTTTAGTTTATTACATGTTCTAAGTCAACATCCACTTGATCAAAATATGAATAAATGCAAATAACATAAGCAAGTGAAATGGATTGCAAAATGTAATAATACACCTTTTAGTTGGACACAGTTTTTGTATAAGTAAACATTTAAATAGTCTGGAAATAAGGATATACAATACTTAGTTATTAAAAATGAAAAGTAACTCCAAAATGTAACACCTCAAGGTGCTAAATAAATAATATTTAAAAGCAGAAATCCAAAACACATTCTTGTGTATCATATTTCCTCTGGTTTACAGTAAAATATAACTAATCAGGATCTTTTTGACATTTAAACTTCTCTGCTTCCTCATGTATGATTTCCCCTGCATGTTAACAGGAGCTGCACAGATTCTAAAGATTTGGTCTATTTTATAAGCCAACTTCATGTTTACAGTCTGGGAGATTACTGTGAAAACTTTGAGCCTCCTGATAACTCTTTCCACATGTATGTGGACATTTGCAATCCTCCTTGTGGCAGTTACATCCCCATCAGAGGACTGCTCTCCTTTATGAGTGAATGTTGGTAGAATAAGGTTAAATCTCCTCTCAAACAGCAGATCTCCGATGGTAAAGCCTCTGTCTACCGTTACTTCATCACCAGGACGAAGATACTCCATGCATTCTTCTTCTTCTTTTCTCTATCGGTGTCTGCAGTATCAGCATCTTTAATCATAGGCGACTCTGACTATGGAGCGGTCTGTTTAGCCTCTGCATCACAGTGGCTGTCATCTGTCAAAAGCAAGACCACAATCAGTTTATTAATCAGCATGAAACATATCAAGACTACTTAAAACTACGCTAACACCAAGCTAATAGAGCACCACCTGCATCATTACTCATTCAAATATTCATATCACACACATTCCTTCTAGTTTTTATAAACACCCTGTGTTAGTGTCTTGGATGCCATGTGTAAGGTTACACAATAAGATATAACAGCAATAGTTTGGGTTCTTTACTGTGATAAGAGGAAAAAAATGGGGTTTAATTTTTAAAGTCAGATTTCCACCACATTATACATTTGTAAATGTCACAGTTCCAAACTAAATATTAAATTACACAGCTAAATGTTTAGCTTGTAAACTATATATTAAGATGCAAACCAAGCAATTAGTTTTCAAATTAAATATTTAACTCCAAATTAAATGCTTAGTTTACAATCTAAACATTTACATTGGAGCTAAATATTAAGCTTTTTAAATATTTAACTCGGAACTTTGACTTATTCATAGATTTATAAATAACAACAATATGAAAAATGAACCCTGCCTTTTTTCTCTCTTTGTATAACTCTACAAACGGAACCCCATAGGCCTACCAGCAGGGATGAAACATATCCAGATAATAATTTAAAGAGAGAACAAAGCTAAAAGACGGCAGGCTTCATGTGAAAGTAGGGCTGGACGATAATTCAATAACAATATATATCGATCGATAGACATGTGGAGCGATAGGAAAAAATAGGGTCGATAAAAGTTCGATAGAAACAGTTTTCCTTCCTTCCTTTCAGCCTATCATATTAGTTGATGCTACAGTCACTACTTCCTCTCGACCAATCGTAATCGCGGACCCAGGCACGCCATCACAAAACGCCGCCCTCTCAAACCACAACACAAAGCATGTAAATATGTCCCAGCAAGGAGCGGCGGAGGAAATGTCCCAAAACGGGGTTTTACTAGTTCGCCAGTCTGACAGAAATAAACCACAGTGATTTGTGAAAGTTGCAAGGACCGGTAAACAAAGTCTGGTGACGCAACCAACTTGTTTCATCACGTAAGCCGCTTAGCCGCTCACACCCACAGCAGCGCGAGCTGTGCAGCCCCGCGCGACACCGCGTCGTCTTCGTAGGAATCTTATGGAAGTTCTTCCAAAACAAAGCAGGTATAGCAGCTAAACTGGGCTCCCTTCTTTGTGATAAAATGAAAAAGCGTCCAAGTGGCATCGCACAAGGACATCACGCATGCAGTAACGTCCTTCATAGTGATGGATATGTCTTCAGTTGTCTGCAGTTGAAAAACCTGGCTTCAAAAAATTACTCGCCACTCTTGATCCACGATATAAAGTTACAGGACGCAAGTTTTTCTCTAACAGCGCTCCCTAAATTGTGCAACTAGTGCCGGGAATCACTGCAAAATGAGCTGCAATCTGTGTCTTCCCACGCCACAACCTCGGACCTCAGCCCTGCGTCAGCCTCTCAATTATGAAACCTGAGAAGTAACTAGTGTACTATTCCCACCTAAATAGGCTATTTTATTTATTTATTTGGTATATTTATTTTGGTCATTTAACTGGTCACTTTAGTTTATTCTTTGTCATTATTTAATAACATAACTCAGGTCTCTTAAGTTATTTTTCTTTAAAAAAAATTCTGTTATGGTTAAAAAAGTTAATTGGAATTCTGTGTTTGTGTTCTTTATTAAAATTAAATCATTTAGCAATATCATAAAATGTCCAGGCAGAGCTGCATATAAAATATGGTTTTAAATATCCATCCATCCATTTTCCAAACCGCTTAATCCCTCATGGGGTCGCGGGGTGCTGGTGCCTATCTCCAGCATTCACCGGGCGAGAGGCAGGGTACACCCTGGACAGGTCGCCAGTCTGTCGCAGGGCAACACAGAGAGACAAACAGGACAAACAACCATTCACACCTAAGGACAATTTAAAGACACCAATTAACCTAACAGTCATGTTTTTGGACGGTGGGAGGAAGCCGGAGTACTCAGAGAGAACCCACGCATGCACAAGGAGAACATGCAAACTCCATGCAGAAAGACCCAGGGGTGTACTCGAACCCAGGACCTTCTTGCTGCAAGGCAACAGTGCTACCCACTGCGCCACTGTGGGCTGCACAGTGGCGCAGTGGGTAGTGCAGTGGTTTTAAATATTTTCAATAATTATCGGCACGATCAATATGCTTTTTTTTTTATCGATAAGCTTTTTTTCTATATCGTCCAGCCCTACGTGAAAGCATATGTTTTATCAGGGGCGGCACAAACTAAGTAGTTAGTTAAATATGGCTAACGTAAACATCCCTTAGCTTACCTGTGTCTGCTCTCATCTTTGTCTCCTTGTTTTTGTTTTTAATGGAACTTCGTAGCCAAGCCACTTTTCTGGCATCGTGTGTTCTTCTGTCTGTCTTTTTGTCCACAAAATGAAAAGAACAAACGTACGGTCGCTTCGGTGGTTTCTTCAGATTTAAAGCTTTTAACCACAGGCGAAGGGATTTCTCATTCTTCGGCTGGGGGTGGAGGAAGTAGGGCGCCTCGTATCTGCAGCTCTTGTACGCGGTCGATGATTAAAACACTCCTGCTCCACGTAAACTTTTCTTTTACACCCGTTAATATGACAGCCTCTAACTGGACAAACGATCCCAGTCTTCCTCGAAGTCATAATGACGATACATTTGAGACGAAGTAACTGCATTTTTGAGACGAAGTAACTGCATTAGTCGCTTTTCAGCAAGCTAAACAGTGACAGGAAGTGAGCGGCTGGAAGTCTCACACAAAAAAACGTCAACTCGCTGACTCTGTATTTCCATTGAAAATTAGGTGGATAGCAGCTATATCATGTGGAAACAGATAACCAGTTATTATTAATTACGTGTTGGATTATGTACTGGTAGCAATATTGGTATTGTAGTGGATTAATATCTCACAATGCATGTATTTTTTGTCACAGTAGTTAAAGGGTGTGCTTACATATCTCACAATGAATGTATTCTTACCACAACGATTAAAAAGTGTGCTTTAACATGTATCTGTGGGAAATGTGTGTGTGTCAGTCCAGAGGTCAAGTTGAGAGTTAGAGAATTGATGCACACAGGCCCTGACGGAGGAGAAGTACATGATGCACCACGGAAACATCGGAACCAGAAATCAAATTATACTGTACTGTAAACAAAATGTGTATGGTGAAGGTCCGGAAAAGGAGATGATGTGCAGCCGTCCTGAATGGCCAAATAATGTTAATGTAATGAGGTGTTGTCATCTGGAAGAAGGTAATGATGGGTAGCCATTTTGTAAATGATGTTAATATAATGGGGTGGGGCCATCTGGAAGGATGTAATAATGTGTAACCATGTTTTAAAAAATATGCACCCTCGGGAAGTTTCCACCGATATGTAATAAAATAACAAAGATATCCGTGGAAAAGTAATTGAAAATACGTAATAAATAGGAGGGGCTCGGGGAGGAGCCCCCAAGACCCAGGGAATGTATATAAGCAGACCACTTTCTTTGTTTGTCAGATGTTGACCGGAGAACATCTCATGTGTGGTTGACTTGTATTATTGCAATAAACCATACTGGACCGAAACCCAGCTACTTCTGCTCACTTTTTTTTACCATTGTTGGATATTTTTAACTGCCTTACCAAGAACTTAGAATTTTTGAAGGACTTAGCACAAATCATTACGTCATTTGAAGGACAGCCACGACAGTATATCATACTGATACAATTTGTCAGACTTTTCTGATGTACTGTTCAAAAATACTATGAATATGCTGCATGACTTACAGTATCTCTTGTCTGTTCGGTTAACAGACGCTGTTCTTCTGAAGTTTCCGCAGACAAGTGTCTCTGATGTGCGCACGGCCATCAGACGAAAGTGTAACAATGAGCAGTTCAGCCAAAAAAAAGGAAAATAATGTATGGTGTGTGTGTTTCTGTATGGTGCGAGGGTTTAGGGTGCAATAATAAGGAATGTTGTTTTTCATTGTTCAGTATTCCTCTGTGTTCTTTAAAGTTTATGTGTAATGTTTAGGTCTGCTGCCTGACATTGACATATTTCTACAAAGTGTACTAAAGTACCAATATTTGAAAATGTGTTGTAAGTTTTATAGTGAAAATGGTTAAAAGCCATTTGTAAATGTTAATACATTCAGAGATAGTACAAGTTGTTGTATTATTTGTAATGTACTATAATTTGGACATGTTTCAAATACATTAAAGTATATTGTTTCACCTGCATGGAAGTAGTCCCACAAGTCTTTCGGCCTTTAGTATACTGGTAATACATTTGCAAGGTAGAAAGTAGTATAGCAAAGTAATGATAAAGTATATTTACTATTAACTGCAAAGTATGCTTTTTTAGTAATTGGAATAAGCCAACAGTATAATTAAGCATATTGTTACCACATTAAGAGTATATTAAAAGTATAAAGCTTATATATTTTTAAGACACTAACTGTGTCACCATTAGGGCGATATGTGAATAGAGACTTTTATATTGACACATTCCGAAAGAATAGGAGCTTTTATTGTGATACCGTTTCCTGTATTTTCCTTACCACTTCCTGCCTTGTCATCAGTTACTTCACATTCAGTTCCTGTTAGCTAAATACGGTTTCTACTTAAAGAATTCCTTTCTGTGAACGATGCTAGAAGCAAAGTCGTAAGTAAAGTGCATTGTTAAGTTAAGTTTTTGATAGTTTAAGTTAAGTTTATAGTAGAAAGAGAAGGCAATAAATAGGTTAAAAAGACCGTTTTTATTTACATGTATTTACAATGAGATTTCATGAGACTTTATGTGAAGCTGAACTTTATGTTAAAACAGTCAAACTTTATTTTGTTGCAGTTTTCACTCTGTTCCGAGAAGCATTACATGCTGGATCTTCAAGTAAACAACAGTGAAATGTTAACTACAGAACAGACTCCTGGTAATTGCATCAGAGTTTAACTTGTTGAATAGCTTCAGTTAATACACTGCAGTGAGTACAACACACTAACAAATAATTTTTAATGTAGTTATAATACAACCACAGTGCACTTTAATTTGACTAATTAAGCATTTATTACTACATATAAACTCATATACTTAAAGTATACAAAATATACTTTAAGTTGTTCCACTTTAGCACATCAAAGTACACTAAATACATTTCAAGTTGAGCTTGTCCACAATTTAATCACAATTAAAATATATTTAGTACAAAATTAGTTGTTCCAAAATAGCATGCTTCAAGTTAACTAATCATAAACACACAAGTATAGTAATGATTAGTGTGCCTTCAAGTACACAAAAGTATGCTAAATTATAGTACACTTAGCACATTTATTTTTCAGCAGGGCAGTGATGCCCAAATCCACCAGACAACCCACCCTGTATGCTAAGAAGATTTCCGGCAGGAGACGGAACGTGTTTCCTGAGGACTGTCCTCGTACCTGTGTTTGCACCTGGCTACATAAAAAATCCTTGACGCATTGTGATGTGAAGTTATTTCCTACCTGCAACAACACCACCTGGATTTTCCCTTTCACCAAGAAAGTCAGAAACTTCGTAGGAAGCCTGAAGGCCCAGGTGGATCGTAGTGATAAACATCCTGTGTGCATACAGTCACCTTTCAAACCTGGCTGCAAGAAACTGGGCCAGGTACAGGGGTGCCAGGCTAACCTTACTGATCAATGGTGGCAAAGAGCTATAAGCTTGTAATGATTTATACTACTAATGCATTTATTAATTAGCTGTTATGAACTCAGTTGTGCTGGAACAAATGATCTGATCGGACTCTGACCGATAAGATTTATCCAGCAATGGTGACAACTCAACTTATAACTGCAATTAGAGTTTAAATCATTACCCTGTTATCACCGATCCAATGAAAATGTCTCTGTGTGGGCGCGCATGTGGCGCAGCGGGTAGCGCAACCCATATACAGAGGCCTTAGTCCTCGACGCGGTCGACCCAGGTTCGAATCCGACCCGCGGTTCTTTGCCGAATGTCTCTCCCCCTTTCACCCCCCTTCCTGTCAGCCTACTGCAAAAAATCCCCGCAAAAAAAAAATAAAAAATAAATAAAAAATAAATAAAAAAAATGTCTCTGTTTTAATATCAGATGTTAATTTCAAGAAGGAACTAGCTCTGAATGCTAAACAACCATGCAATTGTGAATTGGAATGAACACAAACAATTACTATTCCACAGTTGTTGTTTTATTAAACCAAAAGCAATTCCCTGTTACAGTAATTCTCTGATTCAACAACCTTGGAATCCTACTCACTACTAAAACTAAACATGCAAAATATATGTGGAGATAAAAGTTAAAAAAAATGATTAAAATGAGAGATAGCAAATCTTAGTTCAGCTCACAGTTGTTTAACACCACATTCAAAGACGTTGACATTTGACGTCGCAGTACTGAGAGGCAGACGACCGCTTTGAGAATCTAGACGGACGCTTCAAAGTCTTCACAACAGCTAGTCAGTTTGACTATGTGACACCCTCCCAAGATGGGGACTATGATGACATAGGCTCTACAACCTTGCGTGACGCGTGAGGGGAGGTCCTAATGATGTCACCATGCTTACGCTAATGTGGGGTGGTACCTCGGCCAGAGAGGGAGCGCTTGCTGAGGAGTTTAAACGAAGACTGCGAACTGAGTTTCAAACAAAGACATTGAATCCGCTGATAAGAGAAAGCAAAGATAGAAACAAAGGGGAGAGGAAGAAAAAGGAGAAAAAGAGTTGAAGAAGCGACCCGCGTCGGAGTCCTAATGAACCACAAATCCACACAGCCAAAATTCACCTTCGAAATGCATGCACATACAAACAGAAAAATATTTAACAGTTAAAACGCTCCGTCTTGGAGTAAACAGAATTTAACTAAATCATAACACCTGCCCAGGCACTTCTAAACTGCCCTGTGGGTGAAAAAGAAATAAAAGGGGGGAAAACCTGTTTACTTGACGTTGTCCCGGCTGGGTTCGTGAGCGCTCCGAGTCCGCGAGTCTGGGGGACACGGGAGAGGAAGTTCCTTCGTCTCTCTAGGCGTTAGACGCTTTGTTCGGCCAAACAAATGCGGGATCCTCTTTCGATCACGTGGAGATAACGGGTCTCAGTCTTTGATCAGAGGGAATTCAAAAGTACTTCTTTTTAAGTCGACCTCTTGTATCGGCAAATACAGGGAAAGTTTTGCTCCGGTAATCTTCGGTCCAGCAAAGAGTTATCGAGCATGTGGCGTGGGGGGTAATTCCACGGAGTGTAACAGCTGTGTGCCTTCTCGGACTGGCAGAACGCCAAGAAGAAGGAAGATTGCCTGTGCGGCTGGGTTTTATACCTTTCCCTAGCAACGTTATCTCTTCGCTTAGTTGTTAGGGTCGCAGCCATTTTGGGCCGTGTTGCATGATGGGAGTTGGTGGCCATTTTGACCACATTGCCTCATGGGAAATGCAGTTTGTCACGTCTGACTGGTGTAACAACATATACATATTATATAATGTGTATGTATATATAAACATGCAAAATATTTCAGCACATGACTTTCTCAGTACTTGATAGAGGTAGTATATCCACTGACTGTAAAATTACCTGTGAAATGTCTTCCCACAGCCAGAAAACTTCTTTGTTGTTAAAGCCAAATCCTATTCTTTTCGGGTCAATGTTAAACATTTTACCATTGACCCGAAAAGAATAAGATACTGGAAAAAGCAGAAAATAGATCTAGCCGCAGCAAACAAAAAAAGAGCAAGGCTGACAGGAGGAGGGAGAAAAAAGGTTAGCGAGGAGTTGGACACAAAACTCTCTGAGTGGATCCATTCAATGAGGGACAATCATAACCGAGTGTCAAGAAAAATGATCCGAAACAAGGCTCTGGAAAACTACCCTACAGTGAGTGATGGCGGTGCGCGATTTCTGGCTAGCAGGGGTTGGCTGCAAAAGTTTTTTAACCGAAATGGCTTTGCACTGCGACGTCGGACCACAATGACTCAGAAGGACCCAGATCTCCTCACAGAGAAACTTGTCTCATTCGTCGACTACGTGAGCAAGACTGTCGTCTCAAAAAGAATTTCAGTGAAGGACATAATTGCAATGGATGAGACTGCCGTTTGGTTCGATATGGTGTCTCCCAGTACCATTGACGTAAGAGGGACGAAGAGCGTTGCGCTCAAAACAAAAGGCCACGAGAAAATCCATCTAACTGTTGTCCTTGCTGCCAAGGCTGATGGCACTAAACTCAAGCCGTATGTCGTCTTCGGGGGGCCATCCGCGAGGTCAAGGGAAGATTTGCAGTTTATGGAGATTACAACACAGTCAGCTACCATGGATGGACATTACAGTATCTCATTGCCATTAAGGAACAAACATATTAAGATGCCCAACAACCGTAAAGTGGCTGAACAACGTGCCTTAAACCTAAAGCGGAAATTGGAGAAGAACTCTTCGTTCCACACTGAATATTCAAATTTCATGAGTAACATCATAGACAAAGGTTATGCAGTGAAGGTTCCAGAAGAAGACCTTGATCGTGACGATGGGAAGGTTTGGTACCTGCCACATCACGGAGTTTACCATCCTAACAAACACAAACTTAGAGTGGTTTTTGACTGTGGAGCGTCATACAAAGGTACTTCTTTAAATAACCAATTACTACAAGGACCAAATCTTACAAGTACCCTTCTTGGAGTGATTATTAGATTCAAGCAAGAAGAGGTGGCCATTATGGCAGACGTGGAAGCGATGTTTCACCAAGTAAGGGTGCCTGATGATGATTCTGACCTTCTCTGGTTCCTGTGGTGGGAATCTGGCGACATTACTCAGAAAATGCTGGAGTACAAGATGGTGGTTCACATTTTTGGTGCAACTTTGTCACCAAGCTGTGCCAATTTCGCTCTCCGCAAATGCGCCGAAGACAACCGAGACCAGGCCAACAATCAAGCAGTTGACACAGTGCTACACAACTTCTATGTGGATGATTGTTTAAAGTCTGTGAGCTCAGAAGATGAAGCCATCCAGTTGTATCACACTCTGAGAGCGGTATGTCAAAGAGGCGGATTCAGACTTACCAAATGGATTAGCAATAGCAGAGCAGTGCTGTCAGTTATCCCAGAATAGGAAAGGACAACAGAAGTTAAAAATCTAGATATGGATCAGGATATGCTACCCATGGAGAGGGCTTTGGGAGTCCATTGGTGTATTCAGTCTGACAGCTTCAGGTTCAAGATCATAATGCCAGACAAGGCTCCCACTCGGAGGAACATCCTTTCCATCGTGAGTTCTGTCTATGACCCATTGGGTATCCTGTCACCAGTCATGCTTCAGGCTAAGAAGATTCTGCAAGAGCTTTGCAGGCGGAAGATTGGGTGGGATGTCATCATACCTGAAGACTTGGCTCATAAGTGGCTCAAGTGGAGGACCCAGCTCCACCAGCTGGAGAACATAAGTGTTCCAAGATGTTTTAAAACTTTAGGATTTGGACAGTCAGTATACAACCAGCTGCAACATTTTGCTGATGCCAGCGAAGAGGGCTATGGTACAGTTAGCTACTTGCTACAGAAGAACATCAGTGACGAAGTTCATTGTGCATTTATGCTGGGGAAAGCAAGAGTGGCCCCACTTAAGCCTGTAACGGTTCCCCATATGGAACTTACTGCAGCAACCATGGCAGCACGCATGGACAATGTTTTAACATCAGAACTGCAACTTCCACTCCAACCATCTGTGTTTTGGTCAGATAGTACCACAGTGCTGAAATATATCAATAACCAAACTAGTAGGTTCCGCACATTCGTTGCTAATCGTGTGGATGCCATCCTGAAGTGCTCCGATCCACAGCAATGGAGGTATATCAACACCTCATCCAATCCCGCTGACTGTGCATCCAGGGGTCTCAAGGCAGAAAGCTTCATTCACCACCATGTATGGTTACAGGGGCCGGACTGTCTTGTCAAACACATGGACGAATGGCCAGAGAGTGTGCATACCGGTGGAGATCTGACTACAGAAGACCCAGAGGTGAAGAGTACACTGATTTGTGCTCACACTGTTAAGGAATGTAAAGATGTAGTGCAGGAATTCCTGCAGTACTTCTCCTCCTGGTTTTGACTAAAAAGGGCGGTCGCATGGATGCTTAAAGTTAAGAGTATTCTACTGCAACGGTGTCGCAAAAGGAAAGAGCTAAGTTCTATTAAGACCCAATCTGAAGTTGAAAAGGAAATGAAAGGTTTCAAGGAAAGTCAGTTTAAAGTGAACACCAAGAAACTAACTATGGAAAACCTTGCAAAGGCTGAAGAAGCAATTGTTTGCTATTGCCAAGCTAAGGCATTTTCCGAAGAGATCGCTGCACTTTCTAAAGGTCAGGGAGTGAAGAGGACTAGTTCTCTTTTCAAACTGAATCCAGTACTTGAAAAAGGCATTTTCAGGGTTGGAGGTCAACTTAGGAAAGCTGCACTACCGGAGGAGTCAAGGCGCCCAGCAATCCTAAGTAAGGATCTACATGTCACAAAGCTTATCCTCAGAGAAATACACCAGAACTTGGCACATTGTGGTCGTAATCATGTAATCTCAAAGTTGAGAACTAAATTTTGGGTTCCCGGTGCCAACGCTGCAGTAAGATAGATACTCTCTAAGTGTATTGTCTGCCGACGTGCGCATGGAGTTGTAGGAAAGCAACAAATGGCAGACCTTCCTCAAGACAGAGTTCTTCCAGATGACCCACCATTTACTAACTCCGGAGTAGACTACTTTGGTCCGTTCGAGGTTAGACATGGACGAAGTGTAGTGAAAAGGTACAGCATCATTTTTACCTGTCTAACTACTCGTGCAATACACTTGGAAATGGCAGCCTCATTGGACACAGATTCCTTTATTTACGCCCTTCGTCGCTTTATTGCTAGACGAGGTCAAGTAAAGATCCTTTGTTCTGATAATGGAACGAATTTCATTGGTGCAGAGTGTGAACTTAAGAGAGCCATTAAAGAATCGAACGTGTCCAAGATTGAAGGTCACTTTCAACAGCAAGGCATTCAATTGATGTTCAATCCTCCCACAGGATCCCACCATGGCGGTGTCTGGGAGAGATTAATAAAGTCGGTGAAGAAGATCTTAAATGTTACGTTAAGACTACAGACACTGGACGAAGAGGGCCTGCATACACTTCTGTGTGAGGCGGAAGCTATTTTTAATGGTCGGCCAATAACTAAGGTGTCTAGCGATCCAAACGATTTGGAGGTGCTCACTCCTGATCATCTCTTGCTTCTGAAAACCAAACCATCGCTTCCTCCTGGACTGTTTGTCAAGCAAGATCTCTACGCAAGAAGGAGATGGAAGCAAGTACAATATATGTCAGAAATATTCTGGAAACGTTGGACACGAGAATATTTGCCACTGCTTCAGGAAAGGCAAAAATGGACCCGTCCATCTCGCAACTTTGCAGTTGGAGACATCGTGCTTATTGTTGATGATACAGCTCCACGCAATTCTTGGGTTACAGGGAAAGTAATCCAAACCATCTCTGACAAGACAGGACTGGTGCGTCAAGTGAAGATCAAAACCAAGACGAGCACAATGGACAGATCCATAACAAAGATTTGTCTTTTACAGGAATCAGCCTGAAGCAGTCATTCGTAGAAACTGATAAGTTTGTTTTGTATTTTTTATGTTGTTTATTGAAGGACATTTGGGTACTTCGGCTCCACAAGTTTTAAGTTGGTAATTGTGTAATAGGGTCACAATTAGGGGCCGGAATGTGGAGGCCAAGTTAATGTAGAAAATATTCAGTTACTGTAAAAACTTATTTGTTCAATTAGTAATTTATAGTGCTGTCAGTTAAACTCGTTAACGGCGTTAACGTAAACCCATTTTAACGGCGACAATTTTTTTGTCGCCGTTAATCGCGCGTCAAAACACACACACCGTTCCCTAATGTTTTTTCCCCCGCCGTGCTCTCCGGACTGTTTCTTTTACCCTCGGTGCTTTCCGTAGTTTCAAGAGTGCTATGAAACTGTAGCAAAACAGACCCGCGCTGTTTCTTTTACCCTTCTTTTACCCTCGGATACATGCGACTTTGGGCTTCTTTTTTCTAAAAGCGCTTCTAAATTTCATGAGTCACGGGTTGCAGTTTTTTTGGGCAGGTTTCTGAAAGTGAAATCGTTTATTTGGGCTCTGAAATAAGTGACGAAATAGGGGTTATTAAGAGGCCTGCCTGCACTACATTTGAGTGTATCCAGCTGAAATATCCCTCCGCCATAGGAGCCGTGGGTAGTAAAGGCAGACAGAGCAACTCTGCACGTATTTTCTGCAGTTTACGGTGCAATAACCGGTGATAACTGCTGAAAGTAGATTACTTGGTGCAGATCACCATTTTAAGCAGAGATTGGTTCTGAAGATGAGCTTTTAACATGCTGATAACATTGCAGAAACCCCAACCCATAAACCGTACTTTAATGCTTATTAATTTGTTGTCTCTGTATTTGACAAACCAAGGATGAATCACGTTGCCAAATTAAGGACCTGGAGTTACTAAACAGTTGCTAAACAGTCTCTTTCAGGGTATTAAGCTCCTGGCCAGTTGCAAGCAAAGTGTAAGACTGGAATGACCTGGAGATTTAAAACCTTTTTCCAGGGGTCCGTTCTTCGTACGTCGTTAACTCAGTTAGCAGGATTTCATTGTTGACGATTTGGCATGATCTTGGATCGTTTGGTTCTTCGAAAGACTTCCTGCACTTGTTGTCATAGCAACAAGTGCGCCAGCTTGAGCCTGCTCCAGAGCAGGCTTATTTCATGTAAACAAGATTAGATCACGGCTGTATAAGCGGAGGAGATGGGAAGTCTGTCGTAGCCATGTCCATTTTTACGACTGCAACCTGTTGCGGAAGGTGCTAGAATAATTTGCAGAGTTTTTCGAATTAATCGCGTATTGCGCAATAGACAGGATCCTTCAGCGCAGCGCGAAAGTGTAATTGTAGAGAGATTTTTCTTGGTGGCTGTTATAAACAGACAAACATCATTTAACAGTGGCTTTTAAAGAGGAAAAAGTTGTGTTGGAGCCATAAATATAAAATATTTAAGTTATTTGTATGATGGTTTGCTTTTTATTTTTATCCTATTCAGTAAGAAGATTTGTTCGGGCCATTTTATTGTGAAGTTTAGTTTACTTTGAAAGGCTTGCTTCCTGTCGAGCCGTATATTGTATTAGAAAAAACTATGGATGGATTATCTAGCCACGGAGCAATACAGTTTTACCGTGTAAACTGTGGATAACTTGGAAAAGGAAAATTTTAATTTTTTATGGATAAAGATTCATTTATTTTTTGTTAAAATTCCCAGTTTGCACGCGTCCTTTACTTCCCATGTCTAAGGAATGACACTAAAATTTGGATCTCTTGACATAACAAGTGCCTTTTTAAAATAAAGTATAATAATTAAAGGCTACCATTTTGTTGAATATTCTTGTATTTCACTTTTACTTGTCCCCATGTTCTAGTGGGTCCCGTGGAGGCTCTGATATAAAAGAACAAATAATATCAAATTATTAAAGTGCAAAAATTCATGCTGTAGAATGTGATAGAAACATCTACCAAGGACAGCATTTAAGCATTAATTTGTCTGCTACTTTTTGCATGCCCTCTCTCCTGGCTTTAACAGATTTTGAGGTGTTTTAATTAATGACTCAAATTCGGCATAATCTTCCAAGCTCTTGTTCTGCTTGGGAGAAAAACTGTGCGCGCTCTTTGGCCATGCTGAACAGCCAATAGCAGCGTTGCTGATCATTGTTTCTACTATCGATACATTTCCCCTTTTAAACAAACGCATGAACGCGCAGTTGTCTCAGATAACTCAATCCAGCCATACTAATCGTAAACAACAGGTGTGTTTGAAGAACCCAATTAGCCGGATCATGATTAGCCGGATGAAGTCATCTTGGATGTGTCATTTGATCTCGGATGTTTTAAGCAACGTACGAAGAACGGACCCCAGGCCTAAACTCTATGAATATGGATAGAAACAGCAAGCAAAAATATTCAAAGAAATTATTGTTGTTGGTGTGAAAGCTCAGAATTAGATGTATGTACAATTTTTATTAATTTATATGTTTATGCATAATACCATGTCTATCTTTGTTTAAGAGGCAAAAAAAATATATCGGCATTAAAACAGGTATTTATTTACACATTTGTTTACACACTGTGTAAACATAAGGGCGTCATGATTAGTCATATAGCCATTGTAGTCCAGAGTTTAACATTTGGCACCAGGATGTTTTCATTCCAATTCTGAAAAGTGCTTGAAAAATAACAAAATAAAAATATTTTTTGTACAAGCATGTATTTTATTAGTGTCATTTATTGCAAAATTGCATATTGAAATGCCCAAACAGGCTATTACACTTTCAGAAATAAAAGGATAAAATATGCGATTAATTTGTGATTAATCTCGAGTTAACTATCGACATTATGTGATTAATCGTGATTAAAATTTTTAATCGTTTGACAGCACTAGTAATTTAATAAGTGAATTTGTTGAGGTTTATGAAGCATTATTATATTGCATGTAGCTAAATTCATAACGTTTTAAGTGTTTTATTTTGAGTTTGTATGCCTTGTAACTTCATTGGCCACTTTGCAATTTATGCAAATGAGGTGAGCCTGGTGTTTACGGAAGCCAAAAGAGGTCGGGTCGCTGCAAGTGAGAATCGACAGAGCCACACGGTTTTTCAACCGTAGTTTGTTTTGTGGAGGTTATCAAAGATTTGACTGCTCATGTAAAGGATGACGCAAGAAACTGTGGAATAAATCTTTTTGTTTTACATCTTTACATCGGAGCGCTGTGGAAGTTTTCCTTTGGTTTTTTCCTCCTCAAACACACAAGTGAAATCAGTGAAATTAACCTTGTGGCAGCACAATAGCGGTTACTCATTGCAAGTTAAAATGGTATCATGCGCATTTTATGTAAAGCAAATAATAAAATAAAATTATATGGGGTGGCTGTTTTTACCTACACAAAATTCCAAGCCTCTACAATAACTATGCTCTTCTCTCGAAAAAAAAAACACACCTGCACCGCGGGCTTTAGAAGAAAAACAAAAACGCTGCAGAGCGGAGTCAGGATGCAGCGGCTCAATCAGAAAAGCAGTGAAATACACTTGAGTCACTATTTGTCCTACTATACTTCGTATTTTTTTCATAATCATTTTTCATTTTCTCCCGTTCTAATCCAATGACTCGGGTCGCGGTGAGGCGGTGCTGATCTCCGCAATTGGAAGCCTTCAGTTCGTATTGATGATCAAATTATTATTTTACAGCACAGTAGTTATTTGTAAAAAAAAAAAACAAAACAAAAAAAACGTTTATACAATACTTTTATTTGTTAAACAAATGCTTGGGCCTGTAAAAAGGTTTTGTTTTTTGGTTTCAATGTACCATGGAGTATTTCAATGCATAATAATTGTAAAAAAAAATAAAGGTTACTACTTCACAGATTTCCCCTATCACGGGTTCTTTTTGGAACGTGTATATTATGTACACGTTCCAAATACACGTGTATATATGTGTACATGTACAAATGTGTTTGTTTATATAGCAATAAAAAATTAATGACTGGCTGTGTTGTGAAACATACATACATAATGTCAGAATATTATATTACTTTTAACCCCACTAAGATTATTTAAACGCACTGGACCATTTGTTATAATAGCTATAGTTGTAAAGTTTTAAGCAAAAAAAATTAGAAAATTAGTTCAACATTAAACGAGTTGTAGTTGATTAAAATTGATTCTTTGCCTGGTCAACACAATACACTGAGCTGAGCTGTCGACCACCCCAAGATGGCGCCCCTAAATCGAATCAGCGCCCATAGGCGAAAGCGGTCGATGCGGGGTCTACTCTTTATATATGTCTATGGGTAGAACTGTTCTGCAGAATCTTACCTTCGCCTTTTGCAGCTGGCCGTTTTTTAGGCGGGGCAAAATTTGTTTTTTTTCGTTGTTAGGATTTCAACGAGGTCAAGTGGAACGAGCTGTTTATCCCAGAACTGCATGGCACACTTAGATGGCACTGACCCAAAAGACTGGCACATATCTATCAGATACCACCCCGGAGGTGACACAGTTTCTCTGTTGATGTCACAGTTTGGATGTGTACCGCCCTTGTATGGGTGTGTACCTAGATACCTATATAATGTTTGTGTGATGAGCAATCGAGGCTTCTTGCCGATCAGGAGCCCAGCAGCGCTGGTGTGACTGTAACTGTTTCTCTGTCTTTAAGTAGATAAAATATAACTAAAAGTATACTTGTCTGTTTTATGCGTCCTACATTCAAGGTAATAAGTAAGTGGGGGTCGCCTGACTGGGTAAAACGAGCTGGGTCCACCGAGGGTGTTTCACCGTAGACGGGGCACGGTGAAAACAATAACATCGTGTTCCTGCCACTCCGACTACAAAAAGTCTCTTTTCTCATGGAGTTTACGGAATTACACACAGTTCTTCCCCTCTCCTATATTACCTGTGCATAATTTAAGGACTTTTATCGCCAAAGAGTCCTTAAGATCTAGCATCTATCAACAGAGAATGCCTTGTGACAACCAGTGGACAAACCCAATCACTACAGAGCACTTAAAGGAAATAGTTACAGAAGCACACATGATGACTAACCATTCTAGTCTCATTTCGCTTGAAAAGACCAGGTCCAGATTATTCCTCACGGTACAAACTCCCTCCTTTAAAGCTCCTCCGTGTGCTTTAGTCTGAATAAAAAATATAAATTGATTTATATCATTATTTCTTGTTCTGAAACAGGTTCTCTAGATGTCAGAACACAGAAGCTCACTTTGTTTTCATCCTACCATTTTCTAACATGTCTATCCCTGTTGGCGTGGTGAGGGGTTCTGGTGTCTATCTCCATCAGTTAATGGGCGAGAGGTGGGGTACACTGTGGACAGGTCTCTGGGCTCAGCTCTCAGGACAATCTGTCGCAGGGCTTTGTTTTTCTAATAAATCCACCTCTTTAAACACTATCAACCCTACTTATATATTAATATGGATATAAAAATGTTATTAACTCGAACATTAAATGATTTTCAGATAAATAATACAATTTTGAGAAACTGTTCATGCCCCCTTTCAGCTGTAGGTGATCATTAAACAACTAACAAATAAAACAGTAAAACACAGCAGACAGAGTCTACTCACCGTGTTGTTATTCGATACTATACACAACAGACGAGACATGTAAACTAATTCTGTATGTTTATTTCTTAGCTCCAACATAACCTTTCCGGTACCGAGCAACATTCAGAAGTGCTAGACTAGTCCAAAACCCTGCTGCATGCTGGGTATTGGAGTCTCACCGTCTCTTCTGTTCCTGCAAGCCAACTCTTCTCTGTGCTCCAGAAAATCATCCCTGTCTTACTTTTAGGAGGACAAAGAGTTAATTATATTCAAGAAAATTTTTTCGCAAAGCCTCCAGTGGTTGAAAGTCCTAGTAAATGTAAAGCGGTGCAGAGGTCTTGCCTTGGCTGTGACAGCCGAACACGGCACAGCCAGCCCTCACACAAACACTAAGCATTACATTCATAGACATAATATAAGAATAGACCCCGCATTGACTGTTGCGACGCAAGAATTACGGCCACCATCTTGGGGCGGTCGACCTGCTACCCTAACCTGCTGATTCAAGCTGAACACACTAATGATACCTCTGCACTGTGCGGCGTATTTTTTTTTTAAATTGACGGACTATTGACGTCAGGGCTCGAGGGATAACTTTTCACAAGATCAAAAGATATTGTTTATATTACAATGTGATTTTTCTAATATTAGATAGAGAGACACAGGTCTACACATCCAAGTTTTTGTGACTTAGTCTCTCCAAAATGGGGTACCGCGCGCAAGCTATTTTTAGAAACACAACGTCACGATGACGTCACATCACGTGGTACGCAGTGGGGCAAACTCCGGAAAGCCGCCGTTGTTTTGCTGTAAAAGAGACGTGCGTTAGCCTAGGTTTTACTCGGTAAACGACTGCTTTTTCCAAATCTAAGACCATGGTTTATAAACATTGTTGCTATGGAACGTGCAACAGCGACTCGAGTTACGCTGATCGGCCGCATATGAAGGATGTTTTCTTCAAGACTGCCAAGGAGAAATGTGTGCGCTGGGACCGGGGCGGTCGGCCTACACAACAGTTCAACCCGGAAAAAGTTACCAAATTCAAGTACATATGTAGCAAGCGTTTTGTCGGAGGAAAGGGCCCAACCGAAGAACATCCTGACCCAATTCCAGCGACATCAAGTCAAGGTAAGAGTATTTTGGTGGCCGACATGTTAATAAAGTAGCGCCTGCTACCATGACAGCATATAGGCTGTCATGGTAGCAGGCGCTAACATGATAGCCTGCTACCAGGCTTACTCAAAAACATTTCAAATGAGACAAACATTAAACATATACCCATTCCTGGACGGTGATTGCAAACAACAAAAAAAAAAAAAAAAACGGCCGACGCTGCCATGATCGCCGCGCAGGAAAAAAAAAAACAAAGCTTACCGTTCATCAACTCGGCCAGTTTTCCAGTCTTTTTAAGCTCTCGAACCTCAAGCCATCGTTTGAGCTGAAGGTTGGTGTGTTCTTCGACAGTGCGACCAGTAATCCGTGTGCCTGGGACATCGTCTTGGGAAAGTTTAACGGCTGTAAAGTCGGTCATATCGCTGTTTCTGTTGCGCTTGTAATAGCTGGGTTATCCGTGCTTTCTCTCCTGTATGCCCTACCTAAGCGGCAAAAGGGGCGTTGCTCTTGAGACGGTGACGTCACGTGCGCGGTACCGCATTGCATCTACTCCATGAAGGCATCAGAGCTTTAGACATTGGTGAATATATATATATATATATATATATATATATATATATATATATATATATATTGTTATGCAATGGCGCCATGATAAATAGTTGATCTCAGATTGGATCCTGAACAGTAAGGAAGAGGTGACAAAAGAATTCTGTCCTGCTGCAGACATGGCCGGAAGGACGGCCTCTATCCCTCTCTCTCTCCTCCTGAGGGCCCTTTTTCCCAGCAGGAGGTCAGCTGTGACCCCTCCTTAGAGATTAAAGTCACAGCACAGACACAGACTCTCTCTTTTCCTCAGCTTTCTTCTGCAGACTTCTTCAGCTCTACAGCTCTCTCTCAGAGCAGACAAAGAAGGCCAGACCATGAGGGCCTGGTCGGCCCTCAACGACACACAAGCCAGCAGCTGAGGGAGATTGCCTGGACCAGCCACGCTTGATCCAGGGTCTGCTAGATTCGACTGCCTGCTTCAGCAGAGGACCTGACTGAATCCGGATGATCAACACACAAAATACAGAGCTAAGTTGCTGTCTTAACCCCACGATCAGATGCACGGGCAAAGATCCTGCATGCGATCAGCTCTGTGTATTTTTCCTCAGCCTGTACAGGGAAACGAACCCCAATGGAGCTGAAGGCTGTATGCTGAGGAAAACCCCTGCTCAAACTGGACTGCATCCAAGCCAGAGACTGCCTGCAGTGCACCAGGCCTCCGACTTGACCATGTGGTGCCGCAGAGCCAAGCGCTAGCCCGCTAACGCTAGCCTGCCAAGAGGCAAACCAACGACTTCCCTGCTTCCAACTCTTCTTCCTGGAACGGCCAAAGTGGACAAACTCACACATGAGGCATCAACAGTTTGGGCAGCGAGATGAGGGTGAAGTTAAGAAGGTTTATTGGGAAATGTTTGTAAACCATTGTGTTTAGAACAAAAGGGCTAGCCAAACTGCTATTAGCCTTGCTAACATCCAGTTTTGGACATTTCAAAAAGGAGTTTGTTTTAAAGCATAAAGCGTAACTGTTCTGCTCCTCCATCCTCCGTTGGTGTTATGAGCCTTATTCCCGCATCAATATGGTATATTAATGCCGGTTTTCAAGGCAATTTGGGCAACTTTATGTTGTAACCTCTTAGCCACCGAGTTGCCACAGCGACCTCAGACGCCCGGAGGGAGAATCGCATTAACAAACTTGATCGTAAGGGTTTAAATGATTTTACAGGACAAACCGGTCCTCAGAATATTATTTTAACAAATAATGTTTTGTTTAACTTGGGCCTTGCATTGTGAATGTATTGAAATACATGGCAAATGTTTTTAGCTCCATCCCATGCTTTTGAAATCAGATCTGTAGTGAACAAGGATTCACTGAATTAATCTGATTATGATCAACCACTTTTGTTTGTCTTTTGTTTGTTTTGCATGTAAATAGTTCCTTGGCTTCGCTTCTTTTTATCTTCATTTTGCTTAGTAGTTTAGTTAAGTTTCACTAGCCTAGTAGAGAGGATTTATTAATTGAAATATTGTGCTAACTCAGGTAAACCGCATTATATAGTGATGTTCTCTGGATGTTCATTTTATTTCTGTTATTAAATTCTTGGACTTGAAAAGAAGTTGTCAAGCCTTTATTCTGTGTGCATGCAAGTTTTGCTGTTAAAAGACCGCTAGTGCTCGAATTCATCCCTTTTAAATGTTGTCTTGATATCAGCTTAAGAGCTGATCATCACCAGACAATACTTAACAGACAGAGGGTTATTTATGACCCTCTGTCACTTCTCTGATTTTCAAGATGGCTGCCAGGGTGCAGACACACAGTAAGGCAGGTCCTGTGTTTTTGCCAAAAAAAGACTTCAAAACCATCAAATTTCCTTGGATTGTGCCATCAACATATGTATTTTTCATCGCTATATGTTCTTACCTTTTCTGGAGTTTAACGGGCCCTCGGAAAATGGAAAACTCAACTCCATACCCAGTACAGAGGAATCAATACCTCTTGTTCACAAGATTTCTCAATTCTGGATATGCCAGGCTACCCTCAGGTAGACTTGATCATTCACTTACAACTAGATCATCCATGGGGGCGTTGGAACTTTTGTTAATGTTGCTTTTGGCTGGTGATATTGAAATGAATCCTGGACCGGCTCTGAGCACATGCCAGGTTGGATTACAGCTAGCGGGCCCAACCCCTGAGCTGGCCAGGCTGTGGTTACAGCTACCCTGGTTCCTACCTCAGCTGCCTGGGTTACAACTTCAGCTAATTGGGCCTCCACCACCTGGGCTGAGGCTGACCGGGCCTCCACCACCTGGGCTGCGGCTGGCCGGGCCTCTACCACCTGGGCTACAGCTAACCGGGCCTCCACCACCTGGGCTGCAGCTAACCGGGCCTCCACCACCTGTGCTACAGCTAACCGGGCCTCCACCACCTGGGCTACAGCTAACCGGGCCTCCACCACAAAAAAAGGGGAGAAATCCTGTTCTTAAAAAACATCGGACATCTAAGATTTTCCATACACTTAAGCCGGGCGTACACTGTACGAGTTTTTCAGTCGTGGTACTTATATACATCTCAAACTGTGCGACGGAACCGCAGGGTTTAAAAAGTTCACCGCTCACGATCTGTGCGGCGCGACGCTCGGACGAGACCGGACTGCTCACACTGTACGTCATGTCCCATCTGGGACCGCTCGCTGTGGTGGCAGAGGCAGGCGAGCGACGGTGGGTGACAGGGACCCAGAGCAGGGGTTCGAGCCCAGCTCTGGCGAGGCCCGCAGGAGGCACCGGGCGTCGGGGGAACGGAGGGGAGAGAGAGGAGAGACGAGACGCATCGGCGGCCGCGCGGCATGGCAGGTCGCCTGGCCCGCACCCACCCCCCAGCAAGCGGAGGAGTGCCGAAACAGGCGGCCAGCGCGTTGCGCAGACCGCGGAGGAGTGCCGAAACAGGCGGACCGCGGAGGAGTGCCGAAACGCGCGGACCGCGGAGGAGTGCCGAAACAGGCGGCCAGCGCGTTGCGCGGACCGCGGAGGAATGCCGAAACAGGCGGCCAGCGCGTTGCGCGTACCGGACGGCTCGCCCTCTCCAACACCGGCCGGAGGTTGCTTCAGGGACGCCCGCTCCCCTCCCTCCGCTGGCGGGGACGGAGAGGAGGGGAGGGCGCCCCCTCGTAGCTCTGCTTGAACAGCAGGATGCGCTCACAAAAACCTCACGACAGCCGACTGAATTTCAAACATGTTTGATTTTCACGATCGTCCGATTCCTGATCGGGAGGTAGTCATGAGAAGCCAATCCCCCCTCCTCCCCCCCTCTACGATCAAGCTGAAATTCGGCCCGATTCAAAAAATGCTCGCACGACTGAAGAATCGGCCCGAAAAGGGGAAAAACTCGTACAGTGTACGCCCGGCTTTAATCAGGCAAAAACAATCTGGGATCCACGAGCCAAACCAAAAGGCTTGTTAGGCGGACACTTGAATACACAGAGTATGGCATCTATATATACATATGTATGTGTGTGTATATATATATATTAGGGCTGGGCAACGATTAAAATATTTAATCACGATTAATCGCCCTGATTAATCGCGATTAATCGCGATTAATCGCATTGTATTTACAAACTCCAAGAATGAATTCAAAAGTAGTGTAAAGAGCACTTTTATTTTAATGTTCTGCTGCCATATGAACAAAAGTGTTGTAACATTTGTAGCACTTATCAGTAACACATATTTAGTGTAAAGCTCAACTTAAACATGTAAAACAAAAAATAGCAATAATAATAAATTAAAGCTTATTGCCACTGACAGGGAATTCTCTTTATGAGGAAAAAATCTACCAAAAACAGGCAATTTCTGAGGTAACAGCAGGGAGCAGCATTACCATTTTATGTTCAATACCAAAGTTTAACTTGGCAGTGGTTACAACTAACTTGTTTCTGTCATATTCGATGCTGGAAGAACTTTAAACTGAAATGCTTGCTAACTCGATATGCTTGCGTTGCTTGCGTTTATTTGACGTTGACACGCAGTTTTTTGTTGTTGCTTTCTCGCGTGCATATAGTGAATGGCAGGGAAAAACAGGCAAAAACACATGGATACTTTGAAACGAGAAGCGACTTCACAGACGGCGTCGATGCAGACTCCGCTCCGCTCCGCACAAAACTTGTTCCGTTTGCCAACTCACCGCCTCGCCTAAGCAAATTCCTGCGGGAAACACCGCCTTCCGCATGTCGGCTTAGTTTTTTTCCGGCCAGCACCTTTCTTCTTCTGAATCCGAGGTTTGGCTGACAGCGAGGTTATTGCCGCATTATCGCCACCTACTGTTCTGATTCAAACCCCTACACCGCAGCAACAGACCTTCACAAAATAAAAGCATGTGAGCAACATGCGTTAATGCGCGTTAAAGAAAATATCGCCGTTAATAGTCTAATGAGTTAACGCGAAATTAACGCGTTAACTTGCCCAGCCCTAATATATATATATATACACAGGGGTTGGACAATGAAACTGAAACACCTGGTTTTAGACCACAATAACTTATTAGTATGGTGTAGGGCCTCCTTTTGCGGCCAATACAGCGTCAATTCGTCTTGAGAATGACATATACAAGTCCTGCACAGTGGTCAGAGGGATTTTAAGCCATTCTTCTTGCAGGATAGTGGCCAGGTCACGACGTGATGCTGGTGGAGGAAAATGTTTCCTGACTCGCTCCTCCAAAACACCCCAAAGTGTCTCAATAATATTTAGATCTGGTGACTGTGCAGGCCATGGGAGATGTTCAACTTCACTTTCATGTTCATCAAACCAATCTTTCACCAGTCTTGCTGTGTGTATTCGTGCATTGTCATCCTGATACAAGGCACCTCCTTCAGGA